>NC_050447.1:8319941-8519941 GCF_903995425.1 Onychomys torridus | reverse complement strand
CAGCTATGGGTCTATACAGCCTGAGTATATGGGTCTAGACTTTCCAGACTGGCTCCTTTACTTTGTGATATGGGTCTGCATTGCCCATAATTTTCCCACCTCAATACTCCTCTTTAGTACTGAATCACATCCTGTCATCTGGACTCACCACTGTTTATTGACTCACTCATCTCTTAATGTGACCAAGATACTTCCAAGTTGGGACAATTATGAATAAATCTGCCATAAGCATCCATAGGCAGATTTTCGTGTGGATGGGAATTTTCAGTTAACTTAAATAAATCCATGGGTCTTATAGTGAAACCTGCCATGGTGTCTTCCAAGGTGTTTTTAACATTTTTTATTTCTTATGGAAGTGAATAATTCTCTCTCTCTCCCATTTTTGAAGACTTCTAATAATGTCAAGAGATGCCCCCAAATCCAGACAATGTGTATCAAAATGCTTGGGGTTTAGACTTGACTTTAGACATTTTATAAAACTCCATGGTAAAACTGACACTTGTCTGGAGTCTAGATCCAGCAGGGTCTGCTGAGCTTGCCTCTGATGGCTCTCACCAGTGGAGTGTGTGTGTGTGTGTGTGGTGGTGGTGGGGGGGGGGGTCACTGAGCTCTGGAAACCACAATTTTGAAACCTGAAGTCAAAGGAACTGGAATGTGAGGGGCTGTGTGATTATGTCAGGTGATAAGAGATACTTAGTCTAGAAAGGAAAGGATTGAGATGGATTGTTGAATATGTAAGGTCTGGTGTGTGAAGAGGAAGTGCCCCATGACAGCATGGAAATACAGGCAGAGAGAACTAATTTGTGGAACTGACAAGACAGCCTAGAGCAACATGTAAGACACTGTTCATGCCATTAAATGTTCGGCTGTGGAAATGTCTGTTCCAGGAAAATAGTCAATTCTCTCACAACTGTATTCCTCCCAGAGGCCAGATGATAAAAAGAAATAAAACCAGAATGACTGTGAAGAGAACACTTGCTTCCACCAGAGGGTGGACCAATACCTTGAAGGCTGCTTTAGTTCTGAAAGCAAGCAAACTGAAAAGTATCCTCTGGAATCACCTATTTATGCCCACAGTGTATGGATGGCAACTGCTACTGCCTATATGTGAGCAAGGACATGCCAGATACTCCTTGCTTCATATTCCCAATACTCACAGTGACCTAGAGTGACCATACTGTCTTTCTTGAAGTTTATAGATCAAGAAATCAAGTTTCTCAGGTGATGGCTAGACTGCCATTAAGCTCATAAAGAGTACCAGGCCTGGTGCCACAGGCCTGAAATCCAAGCTGCACAGGAAGCTGGGGCAATTGGATTGCCAAGGTCTGAATGAGCTTTAGCATTTGCCTAGCATGTATAACAACCTAATACCAAGGTGCAGGGGAGGGAGGAACAGAGAGGGGTGGAGGAGGAAATGAGAGGAGTGGAGGGAGGAAGGAAAGGAGGAAGATACAGGGAGAGGGAGGGAGGAAGAGAGAGAGATGGAAAGAGACAATTGAAGGGAGAGGGAGAGATACTGCTTGAAGCCGTGTGTCCTCAAAATCAGCAGTCTGAAAGACTACAGAAAAGGCGTCAGGCCCTGCTTGGTACTTAGGTCATTTATAATCTGTCACCATCGAAAAGCCCAACCTTGTCCCAAGCCCACAGACTCTGCTAACAAGGCTTCCACAGAAGTTTGTTCTCCTGGTTCCAATACTGTTTCTTCTTGTTTCCACTTCCTTCTCAATGAAAGCTCACTCCAGGACCAATCAGAATCCTTCCTACTCAAATTATGATGACTGCAACTCAAGCCAAATGCTCCATCCTGAGGCATCTCAGAGCTTTTATATTCACTGTCTCTTAGTATTATATATGTGCAGTATGATTTAAGAAAACAAGTTTATTGAGCATGCTGCAAGGGGCAGCACCCTGAGCAGTAAGAATAGTGTGCCCAATAGCTTGTCTAAGAACAGTTTTTAATCTGTCTTGTTTTTCCTACCACAATCTAAAATGCCCTTCTAAACTCCCATCCAAAGTTGAATATAGACACACATGGAAGATACTCAATATATTTTAATTAAATAAAACAGTTAAGAGAGAGGCAACGAAGAGATTAAATGATTTTTCCAGGGCCACAGAGGTCATTTGTATCTTAGCTAGACTTGCCTCAGATCTTTTATTGATATTTTCACCACAAAAAAAAAAAAAAAATGTACTTTTATCATAAGGACTTGGAATGTAGTTCAGTGGTAGAACGTTTGACTGGCATGTACAAAGCCAGGAGTTCATCCCCAGGAAAAAATGCTAATGATAACAAATACCATAAAGAAATTCTACTGGAAACAAATAAACTAAAAGGGAATATGCAGGGGTCAAATTAGCTCACCAAGGAGCAGAAAGCAGGTAGGAGTGTTTGTAAAATGCTCCTCTGATTAAAGCGGGGCGTATAGCTCAGACGCTGGAATGTTTGTTTCGCTTATACAAAGCTGAAAATATCTAGGACCATGTAACCTTGGCCTGGTGATTCATGTCAGTAATTTCAAATGGAGATCAGAAGTTCAAGGTCATCTTTGGCTACATATGAGTTTGAAACTAGCCTGTGTTACCAGGGACCCCAACTCAAATAAAATAATAAAATTCCTTTGTCTGCTCTGGAAAAAAATCATAAACTTTGTATTGTCACATTTTTTAATGATATTTTCCCCCAGATAGGCAAAGTCAAGCTCAAACATCTCAAATCCAAATCTATCAGTAGAGTTACTAAATACGCAACTGTCACAGTTCACATATGAACAGAAACCCATATTCCTAATGGCGTAGATGGTTCTGTGGGGTTTGGAGCATGATATCTGAACAAGTAAATCTGAGAAATGCTGTTCTAATACCAACATATTTAAAAAACAGTAAAAAAAAAAATCATCTCCACAGCATCACTTCCATGTGACATGTGGAGAAGAAAAATATGATGTCTTTTAATAGAGGGAAGCAGAGAGAGTATTAAAATCAGAGAACTCAGTAGAAAATACATATCAAAACTATACCAATTATTTTGAAAGGTGATTGCTTTGCCAAAGTGGCAGTTCATATTAATGAACAGCAGACACTTGAACTTAGTATCTGCATTTATAAAAGCCATCATAGCCAATTCCAGAGAGGATCATTCTAAATCAGAAGAAACTCTTAAAGAACAATAACATATGCTGAGAAAATAATCAATGACTGATCCCTATACACCAAAATATATAAACCCAATATGTAAAATGACCTATAGAAAAACTTTTACAATGTGAATTTGACTGGTTTAATGATTTTACAGTAAATTTTACATAAAACAGCTGTGGTAGTTTGAAAAAAAATGACCCCAAAAGGGAGTGTCACTATTAGGAAGTGTGGCCTTTTTGGAGTAGGTGTGGTCTTGTTGGAGGAAGTTTGTCACACATGAGGTCTCATATATGCTCAAGAAACTGCCTGGTGAGATAGACCACTTCCTGCTGCCTGTAAGCCAAGATGTAGGACACTCAGCTACTTCTCTAGCACCACATCTGCCTGCACACCACCAGGTCTCACCATGATGGTAATGGACTGAACCTCTGAACTGTAAGCCACCACTTCAATGAAATGTTTTCCTTTATAAGAGTTGCCTGTGGTCATGGTATCTCTTCACAGCAATAGAAACCGTAAGACAGCTTAACGAGGCCTAGAAAAAACGGTCCAGTGGTGAAGAGTGCCTATGACTCTTGCAGAGGACCTGAATTCAGTTCCAAACATTGAATTCCGGCGGCCCACAACCACCTGTAACTCCAGAATCCAGGGGTCCAATGCCCTCTTATGTCACCTATCAATGATATCACCACCTCTGGAAACCTCATCTTCAGTTCCTTCTCCTCACTCTAAATTCTTCTTGGCCTCAACTGGGCTCCTTTTCCAGCTTTCAGGTGAGTACATTCCCTAAGTATGCTAGGTGAAGCCCACAAATTCAATACAAGCTCATCACCCACTTCTTTTTCTAGTTACAAAGCAAGTTCAAATTCATTATCATTTTCTATTTTTATTCCTCTAACCTTCCAGCATGTACAACACACAGACACACACACACACACACACACACACACACACACACACACACACACACACACACACACACACACACACACACACACACACACACACACACACACACACACAACACACACACACACACACACACACACACACACACACACACACATTTTGCATTTTTCAAGTCCATAGCAGGTATAATTGTAGTCTTTGGAGTGAGTGATTTGATTTTTAAAATCTACTGAATTTTGGAAAATTTCATCCAAATGTCACTGTCCAGCTGACTAAAAATGAGTGGCATTTCATAGCTTACATGTTTCATTCTCTTTGATGGGAGAATGATATTTGTAATATAATATTTGGCTGATATTACACAAGGGGTTGCATTAGGAATTCCCTTTAAACATGTAATTTTGGGACTGTCTAGAGTCTCAAAATATAAGACTGACAGCTAAGTAGACATTAAGTCTAGTGTGATTTGAGTTGCTACTCAAAAATGGCCATTTCTAGTTTGGGCCAACAAAACATTTTAGCACAATTTCATTTAGAAGAAAAGTCGTTTGAATAACTTTAACCTGTGGTTCAGAGGTGGAGTTGATGTTCCCAGTCAGAGAGAGTGTTTGTGGTAATAAGAGGTAAAGGGAGTCAGCTCTCCTTTTTGTCCTTACAGCTTCTGTTTTTCAAGACTCATCAATAGGGACTACCTTGGAAACAGACACAAGACCTCTCTAGACACCAAATCTGTTGCTATCTTGATCTCGAATTTCCCAGCCTCCATAACTATAAAAAATAAATTTCCTTTGTTTATGAATTACCCATGCTGGGGGATTTTGTCATAACAGCAAGAATGTACTATGACAGTTATCCTGGAGAAATATTACATGTTATAATTTATCCATTTGGATTCACTCTACATGTCTATTGTGCCCTGATTCTCATATGTGTCTCTTAGCACTCTGGAATCACTTTAGATCTTGCAGAGTTCCAGGGAGTGGAGAAATGTAAACCCACAGCATAGCCATATCATTTCTCCAGGTAGATCCCCTGGTCCCCTCACACAAATGCAAACATGCACATGAAGTTAATAAAGTCAAGAAGAAAATCCCCAGGATGATAAGTCATGTTAGTGATAAAAAATATTTCAGTATAGTGATATATAGACATCACCACTGTCCTGTGAGGTGAGTTTATTCAGTAGTGGAAATTCAATAGCCACCATTTTAGTTAAAGCAGGTTTAGGACATGGTAAGGCAATCCCAAGAAGCATTTTTCCATGAGCCACACCACGTTTTTCTAAGAATTTCTCCGCTTGACTTGTGTATATATACCTCATTTTTTAATACCCACACTACACAAGTACCTAATCCTTCCTCACTGCAGTGAAATTCAGTGTGTGTGATGCAGTCTGTGTCGTACATCTGAAAGAAATTGTGTGAGACAGAGAAAAGGATGTGGCATCAAGAATGGAATGTTGGCTTCTAGCCATATCATTGCTGTGGCCTGAATGTGTTCTTCATCCCAAATCATACGTTGAAAATTAATTGTCAATGTGACATTACAAAGTAGCACGACCTTTAGGAGGTGATTAAGACATAAGGGCAGAGTGGCCATGAATGACATTAATGATCTGATGAATGAGTTGGAAAGAAGCTTTGTTCTTTGTCCTTATACCTCCTGCTACATGAGACCCAGAACGGGGTCCATCCCTGGAATGGACAGCAGTCCTCCTAGACATCATGTCTGCCAAAGCTGTGACTTTGGACCTCCTGCCTCCTCAATTGTGAGAACACAAACTTCTCTTATTTATTAATTACCCAATCTAAGGAATTCTGTTATAGTAGGAGCAATGAATAAAGATGGCTGAGAGAAATCATTTCAAGTCTAAAGCATCCATTTCTAACTGCTCACAAACATCTTACCTTAAACATTAAATAATATTCTGAAAATTGCATAATAACCTATGATTAAGTAAATACTTTTTCAAATGTATTAATTTGTTGGTGCTAACAGCTTTTAATAATTTTGTAATATCACTGGCATATTTGACTTATAAAATATAGATTAAGAGAAGTAGCAAATTATATATTATGTTCATTTCTCCTTTTAGCACAGAATTGCCAAGACAATGACGTGTGGAAGCAAATGGAGGAGTTTACCAGAGAAACTGCCACATGATGAAGATTGGAAAGCAAGCTTAAGAGTTACAGAATAATATCCTAAGAAATTATACACCACAACTATGTCCATTTTCACACGTTCCTTTTCTAAAGAAGAACAAGAAATACTATAGGAAGAGATGGACACTAGTAACTGCAAATCATTATGCACCAGGTTAAAGGGGATACTAGAATCCATTGTAACCAAAATTCAACTGTTGTATTTGTACCTTGCAGAAGTAAGGGAATTTTCCAAAGATGAGAGCACATATGTTTAGGAGATTTGAACACAAGAGCAAAAATCAACAAAGAAACAATGTAAACAGTCAAGACAAATGAAGTTATTTAAAGTTTTATAAAAAGGGAAGAGAATGTTCTGTAGGAAATTAATGATTAAACATACTCAGAGCATCCCAAGTGGTCTCTCTAGCCTTTGAAATTCCTTGAGCTTCTTCACTTTTAAGATGCTTTATTTCCAGCTCAAAAAGTAAAGACAAAATGCCAATTTCATGACTTAATTCATGTAGTTGGAGTTTTCCTGCCTGGCCCATAGTCAGGACAAATCTCTCTTACTCACCAGTCCCACAGTTGCTCAGACCCAACCAAGAAAGTACACAAAAACTTATATTGCTTACAAACTGTATGGCTGTGGCAGGCTGCTTGTTATCTACCTTTTTTATCTTAAATTAACCCATTTCTGTTAGTCTATACTTTGCCACATGGCTTGTGGCTTACCGGTGTCTTTACATGTTGCTTCTCATGGCGGCGGCTGGCGGTGTCTCCCCCAGCCTTCTACTTCCCAGAATTCTCTCCTCTCTTGTCCTGCCTATACTTCCTGCCTGGCCACTGGCCAATCAGAACTTTATTTACACAGAGCGATATCCACAGCAAATTCATGAGAGCATAACTTTATTTTATTTTCTAAAAACATTCTAACACATTCCCAAGGTATTTTTAAACTCCCTTTTTAATGTCAGACAAAATTGCGTGTGTGTAAACAGTAAAAATGCATAATTTACATCCAAAGTGTAAACTATTTGATCAGCACTTTGTAAACACACACACACACACACACACACACACACACACACACACACACCAAGAGCAATAAATGTTCTTCTCTCACAGAAATTGTTGGATTTATTCTTTGACCCCTTAAAAGTGGTTCCTTAAAAGTATATGAACTAACATATACATCAAACAGATACCGAAACTCTCAAAGGTCATTTCCTGCTTTATACAGTAATAAAACATTCAAGGCAACTGTCAGAAAATAGCTGCCACAGCACCACACTGGGCTGACATCAAAGAAGTTGTTGATGTTATAGTTTCTTTCAAACAACAACAAAAGAGATAATAATAACTTAGTTTGTGCTCTGAGCTCTGATGATCCTGAGTTCCCACCCTCTGAACAGAACCAAGTAATTTAACAAACCACAAAGAGGAAGCTGCTGTCCTAGGAATATATCAGAATTCAAAACAGCCTCATGTCATAGGAAATGTTTCAGAATGAGGACAGTAGACCAGATCCCTAAAGGTGTCTTCACCATAAAACATGCATCCTTTATTCCCCTCCCCCATCTATTATCATTGATGATGACGAGGATCTTCCCTGAGGATCTTTAAGAAACTAGAGAACCCCAACATACCTACTTGGGGTATAGGGATAAAGGGTAAAGCATTGGAATGGAGCCAGAGCATAGGGGTGGGGCCAGAGCATAGGGGTGGGGCCAGAGCATAGGGGTGGAGCCAGAGCATAGGGGTAGGACTGGACAGAGAGAGCATGAAGTTAGTTTCATAGATTTCAGCAACAAAACTCGGGTTCTTAATAGTGGAGACAGATGATAGTAGAGTGAGCACAGGAATGGAAGTAGTAAAGGCGTCAACAGCCAGCTGTGTGGCTGCAAGGACCAATGAGGCAAGTGGGGTCTACTGGTGCTTGTGAGGGGAATGAGGGTTGGATGGATGAAGCTAAAGACCTGAGTCTGTGATGCAACAAAACAGTTTTCAAAACCATGGACCCTTGAGTATCTCTTGAACCTCAAGATATAAAGATCATATCAAAACATAGACTTCTGGTTTACAGTAAGACTGGACCAAACACTTTAGTTATATTTGGAAAGGCAGTTATGATGGACCATTAATATGTAATTGGAAAGTGACCATTGAAATCAGAAGAAATGAATCTTGAACTAGGGCTATGCTATAGTTCAGTTGGTAGAGTGCCTGCCTAGCATGCTCAAAGCCTTGAGTTCCATCCTCAGTACAACCACAAAACAAACAAACAGAAAACAAAACTAAGCATGTTGGGATCAGTGTAATCCAAGCCCTCTCAAAGTGGAGGCAGGATAATAATATATTAAAGGTCATCCTCAACTACATAAAGAGCTTGAGGCCAGCTTGGCTACATGAGATCCTATATCAAAACAAACAGGAAGAGATTCTTCATTGCCTGCAGTCACAGAATTTATTTGAAACAAACTTGATTTTTTAAAAAAGAACTTATTCTCTGCAGAAGTTTCTATCAATCCTGACAGAAGATGCTAACCCAGCATAATCACACAGCATGCCAATGTCTTTTATTTATCTAACATGGGTTAAAATTGAGGTCTATTTTTCTCATTATTAATTCCCTTTTTTATAAGTCAAAAAATTTTAGCTCATTAAAATTTGTACAGGAAACTCATCAAAGAGCTACTGGGTTTTATCAAAATTCAGTATAATGTAAATCAAACCTAGCATTCTTTCCAGTCCACAAGCTGCTATATTTCTATCACAAGCACATTAGTTCATCAGAAGGAAGTCTGTTGGTTTTTTTCCAGCCCATTAGACTCCCATATAACATTGTTCTTCTTGTCAAACAAAATAGAAATATTGAATAATAATAATAATAACCTAATCAAAATGTTCAGAGTACTATAACATTTGCACAAATACACTAATTATAAACTATGGAATCAGCAATAGACATATATGGGGAAACCTACTTGTTTAAACCATCATTATATAAGTACTTTTCATTTCCTTTATATTATATGACAAAAATTATTTTTAATGCATAACCAATCATTCAATATACATTTCTTACAACCATGGCTTAAAGGATAATTAAACATTGAATACTACCAGAATAAGATGCAAGTAAATAGAAATGTTTATTCTTCTCCCCAATGTCTATTTAAAAATCACATGGATGCTTATGAAATAATTGACTCACAGTGAGTCTGGCAGTTAGTAATAGGAACAGATGTTTTGCATAGAAAAGTCTTCCATGCAATGAGTTTAATGGTAAGAGTATCCACTTTAACTCAGACTCTTCATTCTACACCTAAGAAAAAAATGGGGCTGGTTAGAGTTCTGGTGTCACTTGGAGTCATAAAAATCTTGTGAGGATCTATTTCTAATGACACTGTTAGATGGAATGCTGTCTAAATGCTCGTTCTCCATCCACGCTGATGACAACCATCTACCTACCCATTGGGAATCTGAGGAAGCCAAATACTCTATATGCTCATTTCAGAAATGTCCACTGGGAAGCCTTCAAATGGCACCTTCTAGAATGAGAAGGCATATCACTTCAGTGTCTGCTTTATGTTAGTCTAGAACAGTGGTTCTCAACCTGTGGGTCGTGACCCCTTTGGGGTCTAATGACTTTTTCACAGGGGTCCCATATCAGATATCCTGCATATCAAATAAATATATATTTACATTACAATTTGTAACCATAGCACAATTCCAGTTATGAAATAGCAAGGAAAATAATTTTATGGTTGGGGTCACCACAACATGAGGAACTGAATTAAAGAGTCACAGCATTAGGAAGGTTGAGGACCATTGTTCTATACTGAGCTTCTTCTGGGAAAAACAGAAAAAAACTTTACCATTTGAATGTGAGAATATAAGAAGTAGTATAATCTTGTACCCAAATGCAGAATATTTCAGCCTTTCACCAAGACAGATTTTAAACATAAACATGACAGGAAACTTGTGTCGGGACGTTAGAGTTTTCTGAATCTGTTACCATCATCAGTCAGCTTGGAGACACAATCATGCAAATGGCCCTGCAGCCAGAATCTTTGAGACTGAAGCCAGCCTGCTTCACTTTCCAGGGACAGGAGCCTCCACGAGGTTCTTAGCCCCCTGTTCCTGTTTCTAACACCGTAGGGACAATGGGAGTTCTTGTCTTAATCTGAGTTTTCACAAAATAAAATGGGGGGGAAATCTTCAAGTTCACTTGATAGAAGGTTCTGGAAGAAGCGAAGTGTCGTGTGAGTGAGATGACTATGCACAAGTAAATTGTAGACAGAGCTTGTGCAAGCACCGGGGTTTGGGATCAGCCGGGGCCTCTGAGATGACCACGGAGAACTGTCCATTTGAAGCGCACCGGGTGGGAGCGTACTCACCAGCTCTTTTCCCCCCGTTCTTGAGGCTGGCTGGAGATGCTAAATCCCCTTCAATTGGTGATAGGCTGATGACAGACCTGGTGACTTCTGCTTTCCAGAGCACCCAGGAAAGAAAGCAGACTGACACACAGCACACTTGAGTAAGCCACTCAGCATGAGCCTGTGCTCTCTCAAAACTGTCTGCCAGAGAAATGGCTAGGATCAAAGTCAAATAAATCAAAGGACTATGACACAGAACACTGGAGGCAAGGGCCACTGGTTATGTCATCTAAATAAACCATTGTAGAGACTGAATAACCTGATTCATGGTATTGGAAAAAACCTGACCAAGACTAAAAGATCATTTTAAGTTAGCTCTGATTATTATTATTTTAATATTTACTGCTTATAAGACACCAAGTACTGCAATATGAGATTAAATAATAAATAAGAAAGCATTTGTAAACCAAGACTAAAGGTTGTGATAAAGGTGTACATTGGGTTGAATTGTTACAGAAACTAAAGAGCAAACCAGTCTATACAGTGAACATGGAAACTAGTTTTCTCAGCAGATGTGGTGTCTGCATAGATCTTCAACACATGTATAGGAATGGCTTGGGGTAAGGAAATAATCAGAGAAGAAATGAACATGGGGCTTTGAGGCAACAGCAAGGGGTTCCAGAGTCTCATGGGAACAGCCTGAAAATAGATCTCTATCATGAAAAGACATAGGCACAGTCATAAAAAAGACAGAGAAGCATTTGCCTTCATTTGGAATTAATTCTAAAAGCAACAGATAAAACAGAAGAGTTAGTGTTTCGTGAATTTGGTAGAAATTTGGAGGATGGCTTGATAGAGAATTCTAGAAGCTATTATGCTTGAATATGAAATGTTCCTCACAGGCTTTTAAATTAAACTCGTTAGACCTTGGAGGGTATTACTATTTCAGAATATTCAGGAAACTTCAGGAACTGTCACCTCCCCAAAGGAAATGAATATGACATCCTCAGCATGTATATTACTTGGGTCCCTTTCTTTTGTCTGTCTCTGTTTCCAGACTACTACCTAGTGAAGAGACTCCTCCTTCTATACACTTACACCATGCAGGCTCCGTGATGTTTTTACACAACTACATGGTATGAAGCATCTATGGAATGAAATATATGGAACCATGGAACCAAAGAAATGTTCCTTCCCTGAGACTGTTCTCCTGGGCACCTTCTAAGTGATAATAAAATGTGGTGATATTTTGTTTGTGCTCTAACAAATAAAGCTTGCCCAGAAATCAGAGTGCAAAGCTAGCCACTAGTTAACTACAGAGCTCAGGCAGTGGTGGCACACACCTTCAATCCCAGCACTAGGGAGGTGGAGACAGGAAGTGATATGGCTGGGCAGAGAGGAATATATGGCAGGAGGAGACAGGAGCTCACCCCCTTTCGGACTGAGGAGTTGGTGAGGTAAGAGGTAGCTGTGGCTTGCTCCTTTGTCTCTCTGATCTTTCAGCATTTACCCCAATACCTGGCTCTGGGTTTTTATTATTAAGACAATTGGGATTCTTGCTACAATAAAACTAACCCAGAGGCTGCTACAGTAGCCCAAGGTGAATGTATCTTCTGTGTTCATGATCACAAAAGAGAGGTGGTGAGGTTAAGAGGTGGACCTAAGTGGTGGGATTACTGTGGGTCTGTTGACTTCAAGGGATCTACAATGAGTGTGTTGCCTGCCACAGCTGTGGTTTGCTGCCATTGTAAACTTAAGGAAATGGTCCAGGTTGGGTGAAAATGACACAGAGGGGTTCCCATGATGCTCTGCAAGGCACTGTGGAGACCAGATTCCAAACTGGAAACAGGCTTTAATAAGCATATTTGTGACATTTTAGAAATCTGCCAATGCTACTTGAACTGCTTTTGAACTCCACTAATTTATTACATCATCATTATGGCAGACATCAGGGCCATGGCACTTGGGTGTTTTATAATATGATGTGGATTAATGTTATGTCTGCAATTCAGCCACTTGTTATTTATTACTTCTGAAATATTGTTCTCTCCAGGAATTTTTATTTTAAAAGTGCAAATACTACTGGATCCAAACTGAAGTGTTATTACTCATCGACAAACCTCTGTTTTTCTTCATTAATCTCACTAGAAGGAAGCACTAAGGAAAGGAGCATGTGGAGGGCAGAGGAGTGGGGACACCTGAAGTGCAGTGGGCAAGGATGGGGCAGGAAGAGTGATTTGGGGGATCAGAAGTCACCATCCCTGAGTCCAGCACTGCACAGAGGGAAGGTGGGCTGGAATGGGAAAAGTATCAAAGGAAATGAGAAATCATTAAGAACTAACTCTACTGATTTAGCTCTTTAGACTGGGTTCTTCAGATATAGTATGAGGCATGCCCTAGCATTTTCAATCTGTGGGTCATGACACCCTATGGAAATCACAATACTGAATGTGGGGTTCATGAAAACCTTGTCAACACTGAAAGGTTTCTGAATATGGGATGATCAAAATGAATTACAAACAAACACCCAATGGTTGAGGCTTTGAGGACAGTGCTTATCTCACATGCACCAGACAACATCATTACACATTTTGTTCTGAACACACAATATGTATGTTCTGCCTGGCACATGCCTTCATGCTATACAATGTAAGTGAACATGCAATATATATCCTCTGCCTGAAACACCACAGTTCAGATTGGTGCTGTCATAAGTTATGAATTTCAGTGTTTTCATTGCATACAAAGTTTTCTACTCTTGCAGAAACATAATGGCTTAATTTCAGGAAACAAATTTTCAATATTTTCTTAAAACATCCCTGAGTGGCACCTAGGTCCACTAAAATCAGAAACTATACTTATTCAATATAGTACTTGAAGTTCTAGCCAGAGCAATAAGACAATGTAAGGAGATTAAGGGGATACAAATTGGAAAGGAAGAAGTCAAACTTTTTTTTTATGTGACTCTAAGAACACATCAAAACAATTATCCACCATGGGATGCAAGGGTTGTTCAACATACGAAAGTCCATCAATGTAATACACCATGTAAACAAACTCAAAGAAAAAAAACCACATGATCATCTCACTAGATGCAGAAAAGGCATTTGACAAAATCCAACACCCCTTCATGAAAAAGGTCTTGGAGCAATCGGGAATACAGGGAACATACCTAAACATAATAAAGGCAATCTACAGCAAGCCAACAGCCAACATCAAATTAAATGGAGAGAAACTCAAAGCAATACCACTAAAATGAGAAACAAGGCAAGGCTGTCCCCTCTCCCCATACTTATTCAATATAGTACTTGAAGTTCTAGCCAGAGCTATAAGACAACATAAGGAGATTAAGGGGATATATACAAATTGGAAAGGAAGAAGTCAAGCTCTCCCTATTTGCAGATGACATGATAGTATACATGAATGACCCCAAAAATTCAACCAAGGAACTGATAAAGCTAATAAAAACATTCAGGAACATAGCAGGATACAAGATCAACGCAAAAAAATCAGTAGCCCTTCTATATACAATAGACAAACAGGCTGAGAAGGAAATCAGAGATATATCACCCTTTACAATAGCCACAAATGATATAAAATACCTTGGGGTTACTCTAACTAAGCATGTGAAGGACCTATATGACAAGAACTTTAAGTCCCTGAAAAAAGAAATTGAAGAAGGTGCCAGAAAATGGAAAGACCTCCCATGCTCATGAATAGGCAGGATTAACATAGTAAAAATGGCGATCTTACCAAAAGCAATCTACAGATTCAACACAGTCCCCATCAAATTACAAATTACCAACACAATTCTTCACAGATCTGGAAAGAATAATACTCAACTTCATATGGAAAAACAAAAAACCCAGGATAGCCAAAAGAATCCTGTACAATAAAACAACCTACAACCTCTGGAGGCATCACAATCCCCAACCTCAAGCTCTACTATAGAGCTACTGTAATAAAAACAGTTTGGTACTGGCATAAAAACTGACATGTTGCCCAATGAAATTGAATTGAAGACCCTGACATTAACCCTCACACCTATGAACATATAATTTTTGACAAAGAAGCCAAAAATGTACAATGGAAAAAAGAAAGCATCTTCAACAAATGGTGCTGGCATAACTGGATGTCAATGTGTAGAAGGCTGACAATAGACCCATATCTGTCACCGTGCACAAAACTTAAGTCCAAGTGGATCAAAGACCTCAACATAAATCCAGTTACTCTGAACCTGATAGAAGAGAAAGTAGGAAGTACTCTTGAATGCATTGGCACCAGAGATCACTTTCTAAATATAACACCAGTAGCACAGACACTGAGAGAAACAATCAATCAATGAGATTTGTTGAAACTGAGAAGCTTTTATAGAACAAAGGACATGGTCAACAAGACAAAGTGACAGCCTACAGAATGGGAAAAGGTCTTCACCAACCCCACATCTGACAGGGCTGATATCCAGAATATATAAAGAACTCAAGAAATTAGACATCAAAATGCCCAACAGTCCAATTAAGAAATAGGCTATAGAACTGAACAGAGAATTCTCAACAGAGGAAGCTCAAATGGCTGAAAGACATTTAAGGAATTGCTCAACATCCCCAATTATCCGGGAAATGCAAATCAAAATGACTCTGAGATACCACCTTACACCTGTCAGAATGGCTAAGATCAAAAACACAGAAGACCCCTTATGCTGGAGAGGATGTGGAGCAAGGGGAACTCTCCTCCACTGCTGGTGTGAATGCAAGCTTGTACAGCTACTTTGGAAATCAATATGGTACTTTCTTATAAAATTGGGAATCCATCTCCCCCAAGACCCAGCTATAGCACTCATGGGCATATACCCAAGGAATGCTCAATCATACCACAAGGGCATTTGCTCAGCTATGTTCATATCAGCATTGTTTGTAATAGCCAGAACCTGAAAACAACATAGATGCCTTTCAACTGAAGAATGGATAAAGAAAATGTGGTACATATGCACAATGGAGCATTACTCAGCAGAGAAAAACAATGACATCATGAGGTTTGCAGGCAAATGGATGGATCTAGAAAAAATCATCCTGAGTGAGGTAACCCAGACTTAGAAAGACAAACATGGTATGTACTCACTCATAAGAGGATACTAGATGTAAAACAAAGATGACTAGACTGCTATACAACTCCAGACAGGATACCTAGAAAACGGGACCCTGGGAAAGACACAGGGATCACCCAATGACAGAGAAATGGATGAGATCTACATGAACAACCTGGGCGACAGTGGGAGAAATGAAGGGCAAGGTTCAAGGGAAAGAGAGCTTAGGGGAGCAGGAGATCCTGGCTGGATCAAGAACAGTAAGGGAGAACAAGGAATAACAGACCATGATAAATGAAGACCACATGAGAACAGGAATAGGCAGAGTGCTAGAGAGGTCCCCAGAAATCCACAATAATACATCCATTGTAGACTACTGGCAATGGTCAAGAGAAAACCTGATCTGACCTAGTCTGGTGATCAGATGCCCAAACACCCTAACAGTCATGCTGGAACTCTCATCCAATAACTGATGGAAGTGGATGCAGAGATCCTCAGCCAGGCCCCAGGTGGAGCTCCAGGTGTCCAATTGTCAAGAAAGAGGAGGGACTGTAAGAGTGTGAATTGTTGAGACCAAGATTGGAAAAGCACAGGGACAAATAGCCAATTGAATGGAAGCACATGAATTATGAACCAAAGGCTATGGAACCCCCAACTGGAGCAGTCCCTCTGGATAACTGAGACAATTGAATAGCTTGAACTGTTTGGGAGGCATCCTGGCAGTGGGACCAGGACCTGTCCTTAGTGCATGAGCTGGCTGTTTGGAACCTTGGGCTTACACAGGGACACTTTGCTCAGCCCAGGAGGAGGGGACTGGACCTGCCTGTACTGAATCCACCAGGTTGAATTGAATCCCCAGGGGAGTCTTGGCCCTGGAGGAGATGGGAATGGAGGGGAGGGGCTAGGGGGAAGGTGGGGATGGGGGCAGGAGGGGGAGGACAGGGGAACCCATGGCTGATATGTAAAATTAAAACACAATATAATAAAAAAGAAACAAAAATAATCCCTCAGCATGTATTGAATTATTATATCTTTGAGTTATGTTTTCCTAGAATGTTTTTATTATTGAAAATGGATTCTTGTTTCATACCATATATTCTGGCCACAGTTTCCTCTCCCTGCACTTCTCCTAGCTCCCCCGGGCCCCCAGATGCACTCCACTTCCGTTTCCTCTTCAGAAACAAGCAGGCCTCCAAGAGACAACAGCCATATGCTCATGCAAAATGGTATCCTCAGCATTGACAATTAAAAAATCAAAATATCAGTCAAAGACTGGGGGAGTAAGGACCTGAGTTCAGATCCCCAGAAGCCCACATAAATGCCTAGTTGTCTTGGTAACCTGCAGTAATTCCATCCCCAAAAGTCAGAGACAGAGGATCCCAGAGCAAGCTGGTAAGAAAAGTAGCCATATCAGCAAGCCCTGGGGAGACTGAGAGACCTTGACTCAGTGAATAAGGTCAAGGAGAGATCAAGAAGAATTCCCAACATCAATCTCAGACCTCTGCATACACACAAACATGCACACTCAACATGCATATGCAAACACATGCAAAAAAGTACATGTACATCACACACACACATGTAAAATGGAAAAATTTTTAAAAATTAATAAACTCTTTATAGTGTTGAAGTTTTCTGTGCCCCACAGAATGAAATATTCATCCAATATTTAGTTTTGTGTAAAATAATAAAGGGTACACTCATCTCATTGGTATGCAAATTTGCTTCCAACTTTGATAAATTCATCAAGCACATGTATATCAAAGAATTGTTTTACAAGTTTATTATTTTTACCAGTAAATGTTAGACTTGTATACCTATTTTATATTCCTATCTACCCAGAGTCATGTAAAAAATTTCTCAGCAATATAATGACAGTGGAAACGGGTAAAGAAGCCCTGATGTGGGGTTAAAAAAAAATTGAAAAGAGATTAAATCATGTTTTTGCAGAATAGCAGTAGCAACTGCCTGTTTACATGTTATTTTGGTTTGGCTCAACGTGTATTAATAATAAAACCTGGAAACCTTTGTGCCAAGTGGACCTATCAGCACCCTCCCTATCCACTCTCACTCTCTGCCACCTCTAGGCGTCACCATTTCACAGTCCAGGTCATGTCCCTAGAGTTGGCCAAGGAACCTGGATTACCTCTTGGTTGGGAGTAATGCTGAGTTTCTAATATTGTTATCTAATCTAAAATTTTATAAGAAAGATAAATCTTGATTTAATAATATTAATAAAGGTAAAAAAGGGTTGTGATTTATGAGGGATCTCTTCCTGTCCCCCAGCTTGAACAGAAGATGAGTGTGTCTGACAGATCATTTTTTCGGTGAATTAATAGTTGGTTTCCCTGCCTAATAAACTGGTACCCTGAGAATCAAATCTCCATCTCCTCTATTAAGTGAAACTATTCCCACTGCCCTCCTACCACATTCTTTCATTAAGCAAGCACCTTAGGTCAGAGTTTCTTTTACCAATTATAGGTCTCATCAATTCGCCAATCTCAGTTTTAAAAGCTGTAATAGGAATTTAAGTTCCCTACAACTAACAAGCAATTCCATTAGAAAAAGACTGAGGGAGGAGAGAGGGATTCGTGAATTAAAGGGAAAATGTATGTGCGTACCTGCACAGTGCTACTCCAAATCAAGCTCTGTGAGTGGCAGCGGGGATACAAGGTGGTGTCCACCTCCAAGGAGCCTCTGGTGAAGCCACAGATGCAGCTCTGATGAGCACAGAGACAGGAGAAGGGAGAAGACCCTGGGAAGTCCAGCTGAATGCCAGTGAGATGGCATGGGGGCATCTTTTAGACAGAGGCAGATACTATGTCCAACACCAGGTATGTCCCCCTAATAGGAAAGGGGGCATTGGAAACATCCTAAACCCAGTAAGGTCCACAAAGAAGATGCAATTGTAAGATGCTTTGACAATTGTTCTTTGTGGACTTTTACCTTACTGGATTCATGACCACTTTGGAAACATAATTCTGAGTTTGTGTTTATAACAGTGTTTCCAAAATAAAGGAAGACTGATCCTAACTGGGCAACCATATCCCATGAGGCCATGGACTGTTGAAAGTGGCCAAAGAGCTAAGCACCTGCATTTCTCTAGTTGCTTCCTCATTGTGAGCCAAAGTAAATCCTCCTTTCTTAAGGTTCGTTTATTGGGCATTAGTCCACGATGAGAAAGTAATGAACGTTCACAGGCAAGGTGTTAACGAAAGTTTCTCTGAGCACCTAAGCCACAGGAATCTCTCTGAGAATACATTTCCAGTCTTTTATGGTCACAGGAAGCTCTCTGAGAACACATCTCCAATACTTGACAGCCACAGGAAGCTCTCCAAGAATGTATCTCCAATATTTGACAGTCACAGGCAGCTCTCTGAGAATACAACTCCAGTCTTGAATGGCCACAGGGACCTCTCTGAGAACACATCTCCAATCTCAAAGAGAAGCAAGGTCACACACAGTTCCCAGAGAGGAAGACATTAGCTTGGCATGTTGAGGGATAGAAATTGGTCCAGGGTCACTGTAGCATGAAAGATGAGGAAGAGGGCAAAGCTAGAAGCCATAGAGAGAATCTCTTCTCTTGCTACTGTGAGGGGGGATCAATTAAAGAGGAAGTGGGCAATTTGGAGGTCCTACTTACGGTTTGGGTAAGAATACAGTAACACTATCCAGGTGAGTTAGGGTGGCAGCTTGGCCCAGCACTGTGGAGATAATGAAAATGCATAAGACTCAGTCTGCATTTTGGCAGTGAACTGACAAGAGCTATTAAGAGTTTAATGTCTAATATAAAGAAGAGAGAAATAAAGATTTTCAGTGCTAGCCTGAGTATTGCTATAAATGACACCAACTTTCACAGAGATAGAAAGGCCTAATGAGGGGGAAATGCCAGGGTTTTCTGACTCTGTTATGTTTGATGCTAATTACAAACTCAACTATGCTGTATATGTAATGGATCTATGTCTATAAAGAAAAAGATGTGCCACAATGGCATATAATTCTGTGGGAAACAGAGAGGAGATGGATTTGAAGCTATTTGGAGGAGACCCTGGGAAGGAGTCATTCAGTTGTGATGCTCGGGCATCTTTAGTGTGTAAAAGCAGATACTGGTCCTGCACTGGACAAATGGCTACCTGTCCCCTGGTGGCCTATGAGGGGGTGCAATGCACGTAAAGTAAGATGCATAGAAGGAGAGAATAACTGCCAGGAAGAACAAGGCAAAGTAGAGTGGAGACTTGATTAATTCTAACTAAGCAATCTATTTCTTATAAGATGTGACATTTCAGGCAACTCTTAAATAATGCATGGATGTTCGTGGGTAGATGAAGGCAGAATGAAGGTCCAGTATGGTCAACAGCAGAGGAAGGAACAGAAATGAAGAAATCAATATACTACAGTCTCCAGCAGCAAAGAAACGTATAATCTGCGTAAAGAGACATATACACACAAATTCAATATCTAGCCAAAGAAGCCAGGAGGAGGGCTCATGGAAAGTTGGTATCATGTCAATTGACACCATAATGATATAATCTAGCAGTATAATTCTAGAGTATGAATTCAGGAAATAGTTTGTCTTTGCTACTTCTCTGACAGGAAAGAAGACTTGTTCAGGCTTATGGCTTTAGAGTGTGTGGACTGTGGCTGGTTGGTCCCATGCACTTGAGAAGAATGTATGGTGGCTGGCACTTGTGGCAGGGGCATCTTTTCCCTTTGCAATGGGAGGGAAGCCAGGAGACAAGAAGGGGACAATGAAAAGACTCCTCCAAGGGATTGCCTTCCAGGTTCCCACTTCCTCTAAGCAGTCTGTCTCCCTCCACCATCTAAAGTTTCCAGAACCTCAAAAACTAGCACCACTACTTTTGGGGGCAGAGGATCAAGTAGTGAGCATATTTACCTGTGTAGAAAATTTCATTCATGAACTGAAACATGGATGACTTTAGAGACTGATGTTGGAGAGTCTTCCTTCACACTGGAGGAAAACTAGGCTGATGTACCTGTCAATTCTCAAGGTAAAATGGCTGAAGAAGAAGAAGAAGAAGAAGAAGAAGAAGAAGAAGAAGAAGAAGAAGAAGAAGAAGAAGAAGAAGAAGAAGAAGAAGAAGAAGAAGAAGAAACCCTTACTAGTCTAAAGTACTTTTCATATTCCATACCATCCATTGGATCCAATTTAATATCAGCAAAGAAATCCAAAACTACTGTGATTTTCAAATAGTCATAAAACCCAAACTTTAGGTCTTTTAAAACATTAGCTGATTGCTGGGTATGATGACACACACCCATAATCCCAGGATTTAGGATATAAAGGCAAAAAGATAAAGTCAAAGTCATCCTCAACTACATAGGAACTACAAGACAATCATTGTCAAAAGATAACAACAAAAACATAACCCTATTAACATTGACTTTTGCACACAAACCACTGACCAGTAATATATAAGACCTACAATGACAGATTTTTCCATAGACAAAATACTTAAGTATTTAAATTGCAAACTAACTGAACATATAGTTCATTAAGTTCATTATTTTAAAGTATATCCACATGCATTGATGCAAATATGCACATATATTACTTTATATTACAAGAATACTAGGCTATTTCTTGATGAGGTCTATTGGCCAAACCATTCTTTACTGAAATAGCTACAGAGTGAAAAATAGTCTGAGCTTCAATGTAATGTATTTGTTAGGCATCTGACATGATTAAAGACTGCATAACTTCATAATCATATCCATTTCTGAAGCTCCACTTTTTAAAGGACAAATCACCAAGTAGAAACATGTACAAATACAAGAGTATAACAACACATAAACAGGAACCCATGATGTTTGCCAGTAGTATCAGGAGGGAAGTGACCAAAATCCCTCCTGTTTCTGTTTCCCCAGGAGAAATGGAATGGGTTTGGATTTCTAGAGGGCAAGAACCATCTGGTACTATAGATAATAGCAGTGCTACCCTCCAAGAACCGTTCCTGCTCGCTGGAGCTGGCCTCAAGCATTATGATATCAGACAGCATTTGAAACCAAGATGATAATATCCAATATTAAAGTCACCATGGGGGGCTACTTGATGTCTTGATTCTGTAGCCTTCTGCTGTGTGTTTAGTTCTCAGAGAGGAGTGTATGTGCACAGATATATTGTTAGGAGTTCCCTCTCTTGAACTCATCCCTCACCATGCACCACAATTATTTCTCACTTTCTAGCCAGAATGTAATTTCAAGATGATCAGAGAGAAACACACCATCTGGATGTCATAAGAAAATAACTAGCTTCTAAAGCCTGCCTCCAGCCACCTGAACCAATGTAGCTATGGTGGAGTTGGCTGTCACACAGGCACTCACAGCAGCTGAGAAGACACCTTCAGGCTCATCTTCATTTTCTTCTTCACCATGACTTTCTGTCAGCCTCTGCTAAAGGATCAGTGAGCTGAGTTCTCATCATCAGGAGCTACTTTTAATCTGTGTTGCAACCTGCTTCCTCGTGGTTTTGACCAGTCTGCCTTGGTTCCACCACAAGAAACTATACTAGAGTACAATCCCTTCACATTCAACATCTGAGTATTTGAAGGCAGCAGAACTTCAATTACAACTATTTTATAATAATTACTTTGCAAGGGCTAGAGAGATGGCTCAGAGGTTAAGACCACTGGCTGCTCTTACAGAAGTCCTGAGTTCAATTCCCAGCAACCATCTGTAATGAGATCTGGTGCCCTCTTCTGGTATGCAGGCAGAACATTGTATACATAATAAATAAATAAATATTTAAAAAATAATTACTTCACAAACATACCCTCATTCCTTTTTTAAGGCAACCATTATGTTCATAACTTTTGAAACAAAAGTAGTTTATTCCTGTGGATCTCCATGACTGGGGCAACAGCAGAATATCCAAGAGGAGTCTCAGTGAGGGTCCAGCATTGATGGTGAACCATAAACCAGAGGCTTTGTACACAACAAATATCTGCAAGTAAAGCTGAGTGGACAAGAAGGTATACTGAGGACACATTGCAGCTCCCAATACCATGAAGATGAATGAAGAGCTGTTAGAAAGGTGGGAAAGATCGGGGAGTGAAGTAAGTTTTTTGTTTGCTTGCTTTGTTTTGTTTTTAATTAATATTTTTTTAATTTTCTTTTTGTGGGGATGCTACAGGGGTGAGGGGTGCATATGAAGGGATGGGGAAGTTAGTAGGGTACATGATGTAAAATTCCAAAAGAATAAATAGAAAAATTATGTTAAAAAGTGACTTAGTGATTTTGTCTTCTTAATGCCCCATTTTTCATATCAAAACAATGAAATACTTTATTTTGCAAATGTTGAAGACCTTAAAAATTTTCAAACACAAGGGCAGAATTTACTTATGCCTGCACATTGTCTCCTTTATTATCAACATACAATCTTATGTTAGTTCTAGTCTCACAATTAGTGAGCCTATGTAGACACATTATTATTATTAACTGAAGTTCATCCTTTATTCAGGCTCCCTTGGTTTTCACCCAATGTACAGGAACCCAGCTAGAAAATTACATCAGGTTTCTCTTGACTCCGAGTTTCTCATACCTTTTAAAGGATTTATTTCATGGGTTTATTTAATTGTACCAGAGTATCTGCAAGTGTGTGCTCATGGAATGTTTATACACACGGAAGCCAAAAAGGGTGCCATGTCCTCTTCTATGATGCTCTGCCTATACTTTTTTTGTTGTTGCTTTTTCGAGACAGGGTCTGTCTATACTTTTTTTGTTGTTGCTTTTTCGAGACAGGGTCTGTCTATACTTTTTGAGGTAGAGTCTCTCCCTGAATCGGGAACTCACAGTTGTTTGGCTATGCTGGAAACCAGCAATATCTTCCTGTCTCTGCCTCCCTCAGCAGTGAAATTACAAGCATATCCTAGGAGTCCTGACTTGTTGTGTGGATGTAGGAATCCAGATGCCAGTCCTCAAGATTGTAGACCAAGAATTCATAACTACTGAGACATTTGTACATTCACTCATACTGTCCTTAGTTCTGGTGGCTTTGATACTTAAGGCAAGACTTGTCAAACATCTTGTAGAATATGCCTGCATATATATTTTATAAATGGATTTGAGTTGGTGAAGGGAAGCCACAGAGGGAAAGTGTCATTGACACCACATCATGAGCAATAAATATTTTAACCATGACCCCCTCTGCTGGAGCTGACCTGGATCTCTTGGTGAGATAATGTCTGTCAGGTGGCTGCCCTATAAACTTGCTCTTCTCTTTGAAAGGATTCAAACTTTGCATAGCTCTTATCTAAAGACTAGGTATCTAAGCTCTGTCCTTGAGAACAGAGGATCCACATATATTATTTGGAATTCATTTGATTTGTCTTTATAAGTATTTACACTTTACATCATTTATTTTGTGTATGTGTGTGTAAACATTATTTTATATTTTGGGTGACAATCCAGTATAGGTGGATTTTGTAGATGAAATCATTTCATATTTGGCTATTGGGGTGTTTTATGTATTTATATCTCTTAAAAATAACCATAAATTGAGAAGATTTTGTTTTGTTTTTATTGACTTACTTATTTGTTCAAATAATGTTTCACTTTTGAGTACTATAGGGTGGTGTTTTGTCTAGTTTTAACTTGTATGTTACTCTCTCATATCAAAAATTAAAAATTTCTACTATGTGCTCTGTGTGTGAATGTGTGCACAAATACACATGTGCATGCATGTGTTTACCTCTGTATACACATGTGCAGAGTCTAGATGTTGACATCAGTTGCCTTCCTCTATAACTGTCCTATTTTTTGAGAAAGTCTCTCATTGAACCTGGAACTCACCATCTAGCTAGCTTGTGAGACTTTTGTGTGCATCTGTCCCTGTCTTCCAGCACAGGGCTACAGACAGGCACTGCCAAACCTAGATTTTATATGGGTGCAGGGGATCCAAACTCAGGTCCTCACACATGCTCAGCAAGCATTGTCCACACTGTGCCACCTCTCCAGCCCTGTAACTATGTCTTTTGGTGGACTGATATTTAATCTCTTTTTACGGACGGATATATTCCATTGTATTGCATAAATGTACCAGTTTATTTACCCATTGCTCTATCAAAGGAATATCAACTGCTACTAATGTTACAGACATTATGAAAATAGCTACTATAAACTTCACAAGTAGGCTCTTATTAGACTCAGAAGTGCTTATGGCAGCAATCACTCAGTGATTATGCTAGAGCTATGTTTCTCTGTATAAGAAACTGCCCACATGTCTTCTAACATGTCTACAGCAATTTTAGTTTCTACTAGCAAAGGATGAGGCTCCCTGTTGCTCTGAATCCTCTACATCAATTGATATTGTTACTTGTTTAGATTTTAGTCACTTTACTAAGAACCACTAATGGTATCACATTGGTGTTTGAACTTGAAATTCCCTGATTAAAATTGTATTTAGCATCTTCTATGTTTATTTCCCATCTTCATAATTTCCTTTTTGGTTTTTTGTTTTTTGTTTTTTGAGACAGTGTTTCTCTGTGTAGCTTTGTGCCTTTCCTGGGACTCACTTCGTAGCCCAGGCTGGCCTCAAACTCACAGAGATCCACCTGCCTCTGCCTCCCAAGTGCTGGGATTAAAGGTGTGCGCCACCACCGACCAGCCATATTTTATTTTCTTTATTAAGATGTTTCTTCATATATTTAGCCCATTGTTTTAAAAAACTCAGATTGTTTGAATTTTTATTGTTTTACTCTTAAGAGTTCTTTATAGAATTATTTCAAATAGAGTGGAGTAGGCATATTGCTTCCTTTGTTTCCACTATGTAAGTAAAATACGAGTTAATTTTCCAATACCAAAATTTCTACTTTGTGCTTGCTTTTCACAAAAAACCAAATCTATTTTCTCTCATGAATTATTCTTCATTCTCTATTTAAAGAGTTGATATTTTACTACTCAGTAAAAGGCGTTAATCTTGTTCTCATTAAATTTAGTTACATATCAACCAATAAATATTTATAGCATGTCATCCAGGCACTAGTTTGTCCTAACTGCCTTGGGTTGAGTGATGAACCACACAGGCAATGATCTCACTCACATGAGCTTGTATTCTGTCCTGACTGCTGTGGGTTAAGCGACGAACCACACAGGCAATGATCTTACTCATATGAGCTTGTATTCTGTCCTGATTGCCATAGGTTGAGCAATGAACCACACAGGCAAGGACCTTGTTCATGTGAACTTGCATTCTGATCGGGGTGATACAACATGAATAAATCAAAGTTTTATTTAAAAAAAATCTACTAATAAATGCTACAAAAGTATACAAAAAAAGGATATTGAAGACATTGGAAATGAAGATGCTAGTTCAGTGAGCCTGGTGAAGAAGAGCCTTCATGGTTACAGGGACTTTTGAAGTGTGAGAAGTTTGTTTACTGGCATTTTCTTTTGAATCCTGAAACCCAGAATGCTTGTCCTTCAGAGCTTTGCATTATTAATCATTCAGCCAAGCAAGGTCAAAGGCAGAGTTCTATTGCTCTGTGACCTTTGAACTGTGTATATACAGTTCAACCAGGCAGCAAATATATTTCCTACAAGTCCTTAAATTGTGGTTGTGCAACAAGGCTGGACATAGAAGAAATGTATGTAGATTAAAAGTCAAGAGTAGAGCTACAGTCCTGCCTCAGCCCCAAAATATCCATCCTGAGTCTGTGCTTGGCCTCTTTGACATGTAGCAGCTGTCAGGATACAGCTCTTTCAGCTTCTTCTTCTTCTTCTTCTTCTTCTTCTTCTTCTTCTTCTTCTTCTTCTTCTTCTTCTTCTTCTTGTCAGATTTTTGTATCAATGGAATTAGAAGGTTAGCAAGTCATCGGGGGCCAGACCACGTTCACAGCTCCCGGTTGTCTTTTCTTTCCTTCACTCTCCTTTACTTCACATCCATCATTTTTTTTCCTGGCTTCCTCTTGTGTTATCCGTTCCCACAATTCTGTAAGTTCAAATCTCCATACTAATCTTCTATTCTCTACCATTCCTAGGACATCTACCCTCTATAATAGACCCTGACTGGTACAGGGACCCAAATGAAACTTCTATCGAACTCCTTTCTTCCCAATATTTCTGACTTACCCTGGAGGAGACAATAATTCAACCAGCTAGGAATTCATCTGAAAATATGATTTGTATCATGTTTATGCATATATGAGCTGTATATATGCAGCTTTGCAAATACCCACCTAAAATATCAAAACTATTATAACTCTTGCTGTCCTTAGGACTGGTAGTCCTGGAAATGCATTATAAGAAAAACAAATGAGGTTAATTTGGCATGATTCCTGGTGATTGTAATCCCTGTTTCTAGGAGCTGACAAGTAACCTGTTTAATAATTCCTTCCAGAATTTTGTGGGAAATTACTGTCAGACTCACTCCCCAGTAATTTTCAGGATTCATCCTTTTCCTTCTTTGAAAAAAATGGCACCTAGCTGGCTCCCTGCGATTCTTCAGATTACTGCCAGTGCCTCTCTAATCACAGCTATAAATTCTTTCTGTACCCCAAGGATGTAATTTGTCTGGCCCAGGAGAGTTTTATTAATTCAAAGCAGTTTGATGTGTTCTTACTGCTTCTTGTCAAGCCTGTTACCAGCTGTGAGCTAAATCCTATCACCCATTCACTCTGACCAACAAAAATATAAGTGGGATGCAGCCCCTGAGGAAGTGGTACTGCTTGTAATGTGTGCTTTAATATGCCACTTCTCCAGAACCAGCATTCATAAGCATATAACTATCCGAGGTCTTCCCATATGTAGTCTTCTCTATCAGGTATAGGTGAGTCTATGTGGTGGTTTGAATAAAAATGGCCCCCATTGGCAGTGGCACTATTAGGAGGTGTGGCCTTGATGGAGTAGGTGTGGCTTTGTTGGAGGAGGTGTGTCACTAGGGAGGGGGCTTTGAGGTCTCAGATGCGCAAGTCATACCCAGTGTGGCAGTCTTCCTACTGCCTGTGTATCAAGATGTAGACTCTCAGCTCCCGCTCCAGCATGTCAGCCTGCACACCGCCATACTTCCCACAATGACGATAATAGACTAAATCTTTGAAACTGTAGACCAGCCCCAATTAAATAGTTTCCTCCATAAAAGTTGTTGTGGTCATGGTGTCTCTTCACAGCAATAGAATCTAACTAAGACAGTCTCAGACCTTGCGTTTCTAAGAAATTCCCACAAGCTGCAGTATAGGAACCACTTGGGGAGTCAAGAGGAAAGCCTGGGGATCAGGAGCATGCTCCCTAAGAGCATAGCAAGGTCTCAAGCCCATCCCTTGCAATGTGTCTTTGGGGAACAAGAGATTCCACAAGCTAAGAGTAATCCAAGCGAATTCGAAGAAGCCAGGTTGTGATCAGGAATTATCTCTGACAGAGCACTGAAAGCTCACACACAGATCCAAACTGTCAGGTTTCTCATGATCTGCGATTATTTTTTCCTCTTTCCAAATGTTTGACTTGTATCTGACACTGTCAGTTAGGTGAAGCTTTCTACCAACTATGAACTTTTCCATGCGGCAAACAGACCCTAATGAATGATGTCACACACTCCTCACTCGCTGGTAATTCTTGCCAACTTCCTCCCTTGCTTATACTTGTTTTCAATCAGCAGAATGTAGCAAAAGCAAAATCAGTCTTGTGATTAAATTAGAACAGACTGGAGGGGAAGGAAAAAGAGAAGCACAGACAGACAGACAGACTCTCCTACTGCAGTGGGAACTTCCTGTGGAGATAGGCACATGTATGGGAACTATGGGTAGCCTGTAGGAGCCAACGGCCTTAGTCTTAGAATACAATGATCCTAGATTCTGTGAGCAAACACATGAGGCCAAGTTCATGCATAGAGGACCCTGAGCGCCAACTACTACCTTGATGCAGTCTTCTGCCAGCCTGGTAAGAAGATCCGGGTAAGCCATGCCCAGATGCTAGTCTAATGATTTCAGTCATCTAAAGAAGCTTGTGTCTATAGCTGTTATTCATTGCTACTTCGTTACTTCTTCAGCATGTAAAATTTTGTGCAGGTAATACACAATTTGATGATGAGGATGAGACTGGCTCATGGGGAGAATATCAGAGGGCATAGATTCATAGACTAACACCTGACGACCCCACAAAAGTAAGATCCAGTGAGGTGGCTAGGGGTAAACTGAAATGTCCGCTTCCACATTTTATGGAAACAGAGAAGGTAACTTTCCAGGTGTACAGGTGGAATGAGTGGAGCCCTGGCTTTAGGTGACACTATCCTAAGCCCTCAACTCAGTCACTAACAGAATCACAGTCCAAAGTTCCCAGTATTCTGAGAGCATTTTCCTGAGAAAGTTTTATAAATGCCAGTTAATGCTTAAATTCATTATAATGGGCTGAATGGTATTTTGTGGGCCACTCTGGACTCTAAATATTAGTAATGATATTTTAATGGGATAAGGCCTCAAGGTAGCCATTTACGAACCAACTTTCAGCATACAGACTGTACATGATTTGGGGTCTACATGAAATCTATGCTATTTAGAACTGCCAAGAATACAAGCAGGCTGAAATGTGGCTTAGAAGGTGAAAGTGCTTGCCACCAAAGATGATCACCTGAGTTTCATGCTAAGACTAACACAGTAGAAAGAGAAAAGTTAGTTCCACATGTTACCATTTGACCCCTACATGTTCACCATGGCACACACATGTACATACACACACACACACACACACACACACACACACACACACACACACACATACACACACAAATAAATGCAACTTTAAAGAACAATTAAAAGGTATAATCAAAGAAAGCTATGAGGAAAATATTAGCACATTAATGGCATACATTTACTACTCTCTCAGAAAAGCATGCCCTCACATTCTTTCTACACTTTTCAACTATTATTGTTCTTTGTTCATTTGAATCAATACATAGCCTCTGAGTTGGTTAATAGAGCTATAGCACCTTCCATCTCTTTTCCTATATTCCATAGTCATAGAAAAAAACAACTGGAATCATGAGATGTTGGTACATTTCCCCCATTTAGAAGACCAGAGATCTGCATATGGCTTTTGAAGAACAGCATGCAATGGGCTGGAAAGGCAGTTCAGTGGGCAAAGTATTTGTTGTGAGAACCTGAGTTCAAATCCCAAGAACCCATGTAAAGTTGGGTGTAGTAATGCATGCCTGAAATAGCAGTATTTCTGTGGTGGAAGATGGAGCCAGGAGAGCCCCTGAACGTCACTGGCCAGCCCATGTAGCCGTGAACAGAAGATAAACATGCCTCCACCACGGGGAAAAGCAAAGGCCCCTAGCACCTGGAGTTGGCTCCTCACCTCTACACCCACACTGTGATACATGTGTGCTTACATCAGCATACACACACATGTGCACATACACCATATACATACCCAAAAGGCAACGAAAGAAAGGACAAGTGAGACTTTTATTAGAAATGAACTGTACATAAAGAAGGGGATTGATGAAATGAAAGAAGAAAATCAGGAAGGTTAGAAGAAAACAAAAAAGACAGTTAGGAACACTCAGTCAGTGGGGTCAAAAATAGCAAGATAGCCTCCCTGGAGTTGTGTAGCAGTCTAGTCATCTTTGTTTTATATCTAGTATCCTCCTTTGAGTGAGTACATACGGTGTTTGTCCTTCTGAGTCTGAGTTATTTCACTCAGGATGATTTTTTCTAGATCCATCCATTTGCCTGCAAACCTCATGAAGTCATTGATTTTTCTGCTGAGTAGTACTCCATTGTGTATATGTACCTAGAAAACGGGACCCTAGGAAAGACCCAAGGATCACCCAATGACAGAGAAATGGATGAGATCTACATGAACAACCTGGACGACAGTGGGAGTAATGAAGGGCAAGATTTGAGGAAAAGAAAGCTTAGGGGAGCAGGAGATCCCAGCTGGATCAAGAACAGAAAGGGAGAATGAGGAATAACAGACCATGATAAATGAAGACCACATGAGAACAGGAATAGGCAGAGTGCTCGAGAGGTCCCCAGAAATCCACAATGATACATCTTCTGTAGACTGCTGGCAATGGTCGAGAGAAAGCCTGATCTGACCTAGTCTGGTGATCAGATGGCCAAACACCCTAACAGTCGTCTTGGAACTCTCATCCAATAACTGATGGAAGTGGACGCAGAGATCCTCAGCCAGGCCCCAGGTGGAGCTCCAGGTGTCCAACTGTCGAGAAAGAGGAGGGTCTGCAAGAGCGTGAATTGTTGAATCCAAGATTGCAAAAAGCACAGGGACAAATAGCCAATTGAATGGAAGCACATGAATTATGAACCAACGGCTGTGGAGCCCCCAGCTGGATCAGGCCCTGGATAAGTGAGACCATTGAATAGCTTGATCTGTTTGGGAGGCACCGAGTCTGTGGGACCAGGATCTGTCCTTAGTGTATGAGCTGGGTGTTTGGAAACGTTGGGCTTACACAGGGACACTTTGCTCAGTCTGGAAGGAGGTGACAGGACCTGCCTGTACTGAATCCACCAGGTTTAAATAAATCCCCAGGGGTGCTTTGAACCTGGAGGACATGGGAATGGAGGGGAGGGACTGGGGGGGAAAGTGGGGGTGGGGGGCGGGAGGGGGGAGGACAGGGGAACCCATGGCTGATGTATAAAATTTAAAACACATAATAATAAAGAAAAAATTATTTATTAAATTTTAAAAAAACCAGCCAGAAGCACAGGAGGAGATAAAGGGAAAAGACCAAGTCAAGGGAGTCGAGCCAAACAGAACAGCTCAACAGAGAAGATGTCAGAAATCTGCAGTGCTCGTTACCAGAAAGAGCTCTTGTTTATTAAATAAATAATACTATTTTTATATTCATGGCCACAAAAGGATACAGCACATTCCGGCAACTCGGTGACAGCTTGAAGAAGTTCAGGTTCAATTTGGAGAGGATTACATCTTTCTTTGAAAGGGAACATTATTTTCACAGTTTATTAATGTCACTTCCATAAAGATAAGTACCTGTACCTTCACATTTGATAAAAATCAACTAATATTCCTCATCTCTGACCTTCAAGGAAGTCCCAGGTGAGTGGTAATGAGACTTGTATCTGAAGTTGATATCGGTGGCAATCAAGGGATGGGATGGACTTACATGACATTTCAGGGAGAGAATCAACAAGACTTAATCAAAATAGAGGATGAGGAAAGAACAGCAGAGAAAAGCAGAATCACGCTCACGTCATACAAGCTGAGAGCACACACATTTAGTTCATAGAACATACTAATAAACTCCATAAAAGGAATTTTCAATTCAACCCAAAATGTGATTCTGTCTAGACTAAAACTGATCTTAATGTATTTCTCATAGAGTGTCAGGAGCCATGCAATTGTTTCTTTGGGGGCTTATGAGTATAAAATTAATGAGAATATAGAGAGTATCCATGAGCTCATTTATCTTAGGCCCTCAGAGGTTTGGAGAAATCAGTCTCGTCGCCCTGGATCTACAGGCTGCAGCAATGCACAGTGTCGCAGCTCCAACTCTAGGCATGCATACGAGAGAGGTGGGAAACTTGGCAGCTTTTCCACAAGACGGTGATGAATTAAATGTCAGTATAAGAGTAGCTGCTAGCAAAGTGGGGTGTGGTGTGTACTCTTCACCCCACAGAGAATGCAAGGGAAGATTCTCCTTCCAAGTTAAAAGAAAACAACACCTTGCCTCCCCCTCACTGGTTCCCTTTGCTGCTGAGTCTCTGCCAGGGTTGGCCCCATTCCCAAGAGTAAAGCGCATCCCTGCCCAGCCAGTGGCTGTCCTGCTGGAAGCAGACCTTCATTCCTTACAGGCAGAACCTTGGGATGCAGGTAGGGGCATAGCTTTCAGTTTCTCTGGGAAAGAAGCTCATCATGGCAGGGCTGGTCAATACAGGATGGGTCTGTTTCGAAAAGCGATGACTTTCTTGCCACCAGAACTAGTCACAACATTCGTTGGCCCAAATTAAAAAATTTGAGGTGTATTGTTGTGATTGGATGTGTATCTTCTTTTAAAGTGTATACACTATTAACATTATATTTTTTTAAATATTGATTGAGGAAGCTGGGCATGGTAATGCACACCTTTAATCCCGGCACTCAGGAGGTAGAGGCAGGTGGATCTCTGTTAGTTCAAGGCCAGCCTGGTCTATATAGTAAGTTACAGGACAGCCAGAGCTACGCATAGAGAAACCCTGTCTTGGGAAACAAAAACAAAAACTGTTGGCTGGGGCTGGGGGATAGCTCAAATGGTAGCGTCTGTCTTGAAAGCTTAAGCACCTGATTTCAACCCTCAGAACCCACATGGAAAAGCCAGGTGTGGTTAACTGAGCTCATATAGAGCTAAGGAGCCTGTGACAGGTGGATCCCTGGGGTTTACTAGCCAGTCACCTCTTTGGTGACTGCCAAGTCACTAAGAAACTCTGTCTTCAAGAAAAAAAAAATCTGTGTCAAAAGATAAAATCCTGTATTTAAGAAACAAAACAAAACAAACTGTGCAGTCATTTTTTGCCATTTAAAAGATTTTAAAAATCTTGTACAGTAATTGGTCTGTCAATCTCTGCATACCCATGATGCACCTGCAACCTATTCTGAGCCATCCTCTAGCTGTGCCCTGCTCTACGTTGTCAATTTGGCTGACAGTGGATAGCACCTGAGAATTGACACTTAAGGCTGATCTCCGACCTTTATACACATGTACACATATACATACATGTGTACTCACATACACATGTGCCTTCTTGAACATGAACAAATATGTACACACAAAAAACTGACTGTAGACAAAAAATGAAATCCCACAAAAATGGGTATTCCCATGTAAATAAACACTCAACAATAAGAATTCAGTTATTTTCTTTAAAGAGTAACCACACAAAGGCTTTTGCTTCACTTGCTGGCCACCACTTCTGCTAGAATAACTGATTCCCTCTTTACATCTCACTAATCTCTTCTAGAGCAGGTATTTTAAGTTCAAATGGACATCTTCCATGTCGACAGTGATTATGGAGAATGCTATAGCTTCATGCATCAACAATGCTCACTGACCTGTCTCTGCTCCCTCCTGTGGCTCAGGCTTTAGTTCCTAGTTTTATTTTTATGTATCCCTCATGGAAGATTAATGTTTTTAACTACTACATCTGCTACACTGGGATTATGATAAACAGAAATTTAGAATCCTCTGTGTCCTCTGCAAAGCATTAAAATGACAGAAATGTGCATTAGGAAGAAGAGAGAGGATAATAATGCTCTGTGTACCACATCACCTCTCCCAGTCATCCCACCTCTTTCTTGCCAATCACTGGGTAGATTTGGTCTCTACTATACAAGATTCAGAGAGCTAAATGGATTATGTAGAGCAGGGCATAACTAGGGAATGGCTTGGGATAGGTGAGAGGTGCATGATGGGTATGCAAAGAATGACAAACAAATTGCTTTACAAGATTTTTCTTATGACAAAATGTGATCACACAACTTTTTACACTACAGTGTGACCTTTTGACATGGAAAGACAAACATGGTCTCATTTGTATATAGAGTCCAAGAAAACAGAACTGTGAAAAATAATTAATTGGAGTTGGTTAGCAGAGGCGAGGGGCAGGGGATAATGATGGGAGGATGGGGAGATGGGGAGAGATTGTTAGGCTCAAAGTTGGTTTGTTAGAATAGGATGAGGGGTTTTGGTGTTCAGTGGCAAAACAAATAATAAAGTGGGTTTCAAAACAAAGAAGCAATAAAGAAAAAGCTTTAAAGGTGACAAAATGGCAGAGTCTTTCAGCTGAAGTTCTAGACTGCCAAGAGCTTAGGTGTTCTCAATCTTGTACTTAAAGCAAGAAAAAGCAGAAAACAAACCACGTTTAAGATCCACTAGGGAACTGAGGTCACCAGACAAAGCATGAGCCCCCACATCTGTAAAGACAGCCAATTACAGAAAATCACAACTGAACAAGTTTGATATGTAGCAAATGCTTCTGGAAGCACACTGTGAGGAAGTACATGGTGACAGAACACACTGACAGAAGCTGAGTGGAGGTAGCATGTAGTGAGAAGACAGGCTCTTGAGGCTGTCTCAGGGGCCCAAATTCTAGTGGATATTGCCATAGGACCCCTGCAAAAGCCTCACAGCAAAACCTCAATATAATCCCTCACATATCAGGAAGGGTGGGGGAAGTATCTTTAAATGTACCAAGAGTGGTCCTCCTAACAGCCTTCTGGGAAACTTAAGGAAAGCCTGATCCAACCTTGAAGAGCCATCATTGGATCTCAGTCCTATTTTGACTCCTTGTCCTACCAAAGCAGAAGTCACGAAAGAGCTAAGAGACAAAGCAGTCATCCAAGCCAGGGACACCACCCAATAAGAGATGGAGATTTGGCCAGAGAGAGAGAGAGAGAGAGAGAGAGAGATCATATTCCTGACACAATCTTGCCAGACATGATGGTAGAAGATACATAGTGAGAGAAGAAGACACAGGCTGGACTTAGCAAGGAGTTTTCAATGAAAACACAAGGAAAACCACAGAAAGGAAACCTAAGCTCATGGCATCACAGCTGTTGCCAACACTAAATACAACCTGTTCTTTGTCAGGAAAACACAAATCCTCCCACTATAGGTTACTTACCTAATTCATCCTTATCCAGTACGGCATGTCATCTAACTGAATTTTAAAAATGGTTATGATTAACATATCAAGGAACTTAATGGCAAAATGAAAAACTGTGTAAGAACAGATGAGCAATACAAACAAAAAGATGGGTGACTTGAGGAAGGAAAAAACATACTAGAAGTCAAAAATCCCTGTGAAAGAAATGGAAAGTATTGACTGTTTCTCAATACATAGACAATAGGGCTACAAAAATTCCACAAGCTTGATTGCAAGAACAGATACTCCAAAAACTGTGAAACAAGATCAAAGGAACAAAAATATATACAAATAAATAAGAAAAGAGAAGGTTCTAAAGAAATATATAAAGTAATAAGGGTTACCAACTTTCTAAAATTAATGATAGGCCCCAAACAACAGATTCAGGAAGCCCAGTGAACACTACCTTAGCATGTCTTATTTAAAGGAAAGAAATACACAGATGCCACACAACAAAAACACTTTACTTCTACAGAAATAAGGACAGGATCCATGTCAAATTTCTAATTAGAAATCATATAAACAAGGAAATGAAGTATTACAAATGTTGGAAGAAAAATTACAAACCTAGAATTCTATACCCAACAAAACTACTATTATAGAAAATGAAATAGTGAGGAAGAATTTCTCAAACAAACAAAATTGAAATAATTGATTGTAAGCTGATTTGTTTTGTTTACAGAAATTCTAAAGAGGGAAGGAAATTTATGTGGATAAATTAAATCTACACAATAAAATCTAGAATATCAAAGGATGATTAAAATCTTTTATTCTCTATGTTAAATTAATAACTACTTGTCTAATATAATGGACAACTAGCCTATGTTAAAAAGAATAGGACATACAGTTAATAAGTTTCAAGCTACAGAAGTCAATTTTCTAAGTGTGTGGCCCCATCAATTAATCATGTTCCAATGGATGACCCCACACCCATGAATACATGGGAAGCACCAGCTGAATTCTGGGTTATAAGATGGCGGGGGGGGGGGCACAGTAACAGGAAAGAGAAGGAATACAAAATACAACTTTGGGAGGGGTAGGGAGGTAAGTGGTGGACGTAGGAGGAGTTATGATGAGGAGTGGAGGATGAATATGATAAGAATACATTGTGTGTGTGTGTGTGTGTGTGTGTGTGTGTGTGTGTAAAATTCTCAAAGAATCAATAAAAATATTATATTTTGAAAGGGATAGAGCTGTACATTGGGGACACTTTAGTAAAATACTAAATATTTATGATGCAGTATAATATTAGTTGAAACTGAACATGGATTAATTATAATGAGCTGAGCATGATGGCTCATGTCTAAAATCCCAGCCATCATATGCTGAGGAAAGATGACTACCACATTAAGATCAGCTGGGTTATACAGTAAGCCTTTTATTTTAAAAAAAAAAAAAAAAACTCCAACAGTAACAACTATAGTAACAATAATATAACAATATACATAACAATAACAACTATATAACAATAACAACAACAACAACAATGACTAACTATAAATGTATTGTGAAACTTATCCACCAAAAATTTTTAAAGGAAGTGTAATTGCTGTGCTAAGACAAAGGAAACTGGGATCATATAAAGTGTTCACATAATACCAGACATACAAAAATAAAGGGTGAAAAAAATGAAAGAAGAATAGAAGATATTTATAAAAATAATAAATAACAATCTAAATGCATCAATAGTCATGTTGACTATGATCTACATATACAATTAAAAATCAAGGAAAATCAGAGTGGGGAAAAAGACCTAAGGATATGCTGCCAATAAAAATCCCCCACTGTATAAATGAAAACACAGAAAGACAGAAAGTATATAGATAAAGAACAAAGCTGGGCTAGTTAGATTAGCTTCAGAAAAAGCAGGATGAAGGAGAGAAATTATCAGAAATAAAAAGAGGTGCTTTCTAATAAGGGGTTGATTCTCCAAGAGAACATATGAGTCATTAATGTGCATTTCTCTAGTAAAGAGGCACAGCATGCTGAGGCAGAAGCTGAAGGACCGCACAAAGAAGCAGGACAGCATGACCTCAGTTGCCCACTGTTTCCAGTAATAATCAAACCACAAGTAAAGAACTTTAAAAATGATTGAACCATATACATAATCAGTCAACTTAACACGGACATGTGTAAACAATTCCACAGCACAACACAGAATTTATTTCACAAGTTTTTATCCCCTTAGTGCTATGGATGATTGATTGATAAATAAAAAGATGATTGGCCAGTAGCCAGACAGGAAGTATAGGTGGGACAAAGAGAGAGGAGAGGTGTAGGAAGTGGAAGGCAGAGGTAGAGAGACACTGCCAGCCGCCACCATGACAAGCAAGATGTAAGGTACAGGTAAGCCACAAGCCACATGGCAACTTATAGACTAATAGATATGGGTTAATTTGAGATATAGAAGTCTGAGCCATTAGGCCAAAGTTTAAATAATATAAGCGTCTGAGTGTTTATTTTATATGTTGGTTGTGGGACTGCTGGGGCTTGGTGGGACCCAGAGAGAAACTCTCCAGCTACACCTTAGAGTACATATGAATATTTTTTTAAATCATGCACAACGTGTTAACAGATTTTAAAAAGTAATTAAACTGGAAACCAACAAAGGAAATGCAAAAGCTTAAATTAGTTGGCTATTAAATAGTACTCTTCTATGTAACACATACACACACATGGCTATTAAACAGTACCATTCTATATAACATATACACACATGAAAGTGTTCAAAAGAAACATCTCAGGAAAAATTTTCAAACGCTGAATGAAAATATTATCAAAATATGTAGAATACAGATAAAGTCATACTTACAGATAACATACTGTGTTCAAAGTACTTGTTAGGGAAAAGAACAGTCTATGATTAATAATTTATATAAATATTGATACAAAGGAGTTATTTGGTGAAAAAATAGAAATGAACTATCAAGCTATGACCAGATTCATAAGAATATAAAGAAAAGTCAAAGAAGCCAGTCCATAAGGCTCCAGACTGCATGATTGCAACTGTGTGGTATTCTGGAAAAGGTAAAAATAAATAAATAAATAAATAAATAAATAAATAAATAAATAGACATAAAAAATTGAGCCATTTTAAGAATCAGTGTTTGCCTAGGGCTCAAAAGGCATGAGGGTAAGAAATGGGTATAATTGACAGTATTGGGAGATTGATTAAACTGTTCTGTATGGTGCTATAATGAGATTTATAGCATAAATTTTTAATGTATATAAAATACAGTACACAGAAGTTTCCAACTATGTAAATTTTTGCCTTACTTTTCTATTGCTGTGAAGAGACATCATGACCAGAGCAGCTTACAAAAGAAAAACATTAAATTGGGCTCATGGCTCCAGAGGATTGGGAGTTCCCAATCACCATGGCAGCGAGTATGGCGGCAGGCAGGCAGGCGAGGCATTGGAGCAGTAGCTGAGGACGCACACCTTGACACACAAGCAGGAGGCGAAGAGGGCACACTGGGTCTAGTGTGGATGTCTGAACCCTTCCCCTCAGTGACACACCTCCCCAATATGCCCAAACCTGCTAATCCTCCCAAAAGAGTTCTTCTGACTGGGATCAAGTATTCAAACCCAAGTGCTTACAAAGGCCATTCTTGTTCAAGTCACCACAGTTTTTAAATTTATATTTTAAATTAAATTATAGATGTCAGGGTATCTAAGCAGTAATGTAGACTATCATTAGGGAATCTAAATATTTGGAAAAAATTGACTGAAGCAGATAGGGAAAGGTACTAGCCCAGGTAACTTTGAAACTGAATAAAGACTGAGTCTGAAAGCTAAAGAAGACACATGTAAACACTGTACTCTAAATGACAGTTGTACTCACAGGACACCAAGTGAACTATTCAGACACAGCTATAATCACTACTAAAGCTGCACAATTAAGCAAACAGGTAGCAGTGGCAGGAGCTGTCCACTAAGATATGTGCTGCTGGAGTGGAACTTGGAAGCAAAACCAGAGGAGGACCTAGAAGGATTCATGAATGAAGCTGGAGTTATCAGTAGGAATTCAGTAGGGCTCAGTGTAGATGACAGTTCATGTGGATAGAAATGTGTGTGAATGCTCCCAGGGAAGTGTGTGCACACAATTCTTTGTCAACTACACACTGATAGTTCAAAACACTAAAACTAACATCTAACACTTATTCCCACACCATTCTGCAATGAAAGGAATCTGGGCTCTGAAGGAATGGCTGGTCCTAGGCCTGTAACAAGAAATCTATAAGATGGCTGTAGTCTAGAGCATCTCCAAGGAGCAGAAAATAAGAAAATTCTCAGAAATAAAACCAAAACCCCAGGGAATAGATTGGTGTGAGTTTACCAGAAGGGCACAGGAACCAAGTAAAAGAGCATCCTTTAGTCAAAGTAAGGGTAATCTAAAGAACTAGTAGCATTGCAGTAGAACATGGATTTCAGGTGGTACTCACAAGTCCATACTGAAGAATATTGATGCTGAGTACCAAACCAGGAAGATGAGACATATCCCAAGTAAAGAAAACATAAAGGATGTAGATCAGAGGTAGTTTTGCAGTGGAGACTCCTAACAAGTAGAACTTGAGACAGGTGATGCAAGGATACTTGGTCAATGATAAACCATTCATGGTGTCTGCCCTCATGATGGGATAAAATAAACCTCACTTTTATTATTCTTTCCTCTGAGAACATACAGCTCCTGTGCAATCATAAAAGCATCTCATTCAATTCCAAACTGAGAGATATTCTATAAAATGTCTAAGCTGACATCCTCAAAACAACCAAGGTCACCAAAAACAAGGGGGAGGAAAATGCAATGGGTCAGAGACACCTAAAAAAATGTGGACAAGAAAATGTCCTGAATGGGATTCTCAGAAAAAAAATTCAATAATATCAAATAAAAACTCAGGAAATATGAATAAGTTATATGCTTTAATCAATGATAGATTAATATTACATCACTAGTTATTGGTGTTGTTTAAAACAGAGAGAATGTTCCAAAATATGTAGAAATTCCCTCTCTTTTCTTTAGACCTGAACCTAATTATAAACCTGAAATCTAAAAATAAAAGCTATTCAAATAAATGCCAGGTTTAAAATACCAAAGTATTTTTGCTGCGGCTTAAATGTGCCTCCCTTCCACCACCAAAAACGTGTTAGAAATGTAATTCTTACAGAAGAGGTGGTCCCCCATTAGCATAACAGCCTCTACCAGGCACTCTGAGTGTGCATCAAAAGCTAGAGAACACAGGGTGTGGTGGCTCATGCCTACAGTTGTGGACCTTGAGGGGCTAAAGGGCACTCAGCCTTGGCTGCACAACAAGCTTGGGGAAACCCTGAGAAAGGAAGAAGGGGGAGAGGAGAGAGGAAATAAAAGAAGTGGCAGGAAAGGAGAGAGGAACAAGATTAGGAAAGCTGAAGAAGCTTCAATAAGCATGTTTTCAAAACCAGTAGGCCTGTACAGGGAAAAGAAATACAAATCAGGGCAAAAATGATACAATTACTTTGATCAGAGATTGAATTATTGTATTTATATTTTATATGACTATTGAGCTCTATGTGGCGCATTACAGAATGTTGGTTTAGACTCAGATGCTTCCTTCCCTTTATGTTAAAAACAAGCCATATTCTCAGTAAAAACACTGGAAGGATGAAGTGGGAGTCTGGCATTCTAAATAGGTGCCAGTTAATGGACCACACGTCATCCCACTCAGTTTCAGTGCTGAACACAAACTCCATCATGGTGTTTTAGAAATCTGTCTACACTTGAGATTGCTCCACGTTATAGAATAGCAGTGGCACTGGCCCACATTTCTGTGACACCTACAAGTTCCTTTCACATAGAGTCCTTTGACTTGGGGCTCCATGACTGGCATCTAACACAATGCCGAACAAAGGAAGCGGGCACTCTGATATTAAAGAGATCTGATCAATATCACATGGCTGAGGAAGGGACCTGGCTGGCTAACTTTGTCACAAAAGCCTAATTTCAAAGCATTAAAGATTTCATTTCAGAAATTCACCATTACATATTTTTGAAGCATGTTAAATCATGTCCCTAAGGCTTCAGTTTCGTGTCATTTGATTTCAGCTGTTCAGCAAATATCCTTCTCTATGGGCAATTTGCCAAAAGACAGGAATGCCTTCATGCTGCAGGGTCAGAAATTAAAAGAGCAGTGGCCACAATGGCTTCTGCTACAACATCGACACACTGTCTACTGCTTGAGGTTCTGGGAGAATTCCTCACAAATGTGTGTAGGGGAAGTCATCAGGAGAGGATGATTTGGGGAAAGGGTAGAGTTAGGAAAGCTTAAAACTTGGTTACCAGCTTGATGGATTCAAATCAGCTTGTGATAACCATACTCTAGTGGCACTCTCCTCTCTCTCTCTCTCTCTCTCTCTCTCTCTCTCTCTCTCTCTCTGTGTGTGTGTGTGTGTGTGTGTGTGTGTGTGTGTGTGTGTGTGTGTGTGTGTGTGTATGAGTCTGTGTGTGTCTGCGTGTCTCTGTGTGTGTGTGTGTGTATGTCTGTATGTCTGTGTGCTTTGGTGGGGGTGTTGCCTACTACCTTGCATGTATGGGAATCAGAGAATAACTCACAGAAGTCAGTTCTCTCTACTTTGTGGGATCCTAGAATGTCACACAATCCCATTTACTCTTTTTTAATTTTATGTGTGATACTTTTTTCCCTCAATTAAGTCATAGAACATAGAGAAATTAAGCTGATACTGTTGTAGATGTTTCATCACGACTGGGTATCTTTCATAGTCATAGAAGGTGCTATGTGCGCTACATGGGGAAAAACATAATCACAAATCTCACTCAACTGTGGACCCTGTAAACTGCAATAACAAACAGCCTGGCAACATATGCCTACTGTGTAACAATGGCACAGATATTACAGGAGTGACCACCTACTGTGTGACAATGGCACAGATATTATAGGAGTGACCACCTACTGTGTGACAATGGCACAGATATTATAGGAGTGACCACCTACTGTGTAACAATGGCACAGACTCTATAGGAGTGACCACCTACTATGTGACAATGGCACAGAGACTATAGGAGTGACCACCTACTGTTTAACAATGGCATAGAGACTATAGGAGTGACCAACCAGCCTCTGGTTGGATTTAAGACCCATTCCACAAAATGGAACTTATTACAAGCACTGTTAACAAGCCTAGGAGCCTGAGGCCAGTATTGGGGAAAGCCTGCTGCTGGTATTCTGCTAGATGGATATAAGAGTAAACTGGCTCCTAAAACCTGTTGTTATAACCATAGATAATCATATCTCCCAACTCTCATCCAAGAGCCTGCTTCTTGGAGCAGATGACACAATTGAGGGCAATTGACACAGATTCAGAACTGGTCAGAGAACAGAGAATGAAACTACAGCGTGCTCATCCCTAAGAGACATCAATGTCACTCTATCTCCTCCCAAGGCTCAGAGATCACCAGAGTCAACAGAGAAGAAAGACTAAGAAACAGAGGTCGTGGATGACCACAGAGAGACACAGCAGGCCAGTCAAACACATGAACTGATAACAGCTGTAACCACATGCACAAGATGAGAGCCAGCCAGACAAAAGCCAGTGTGAAGAGGAAGAAGGTCAGGAGGTCCCATCTTGAGCTAAGGAGCTCCCAAGAATTAATGGCTGCTGGGAGAAACTCCGCTTTCTTAAAGGATGAAACCCTGAGAAGCTACACATGTTTTAGTAAATACCTTGACAGCTCTGCATTACTAGCAGTACTGAGTAGATTCCGAAGGTTTAAAACAAACAGAAGAAAAAGACGAGAGCACATGGAATTGGGAGGAAAAGGTGGTGGTGAATTATGGGAGGAGTTGGACAGGAGTGATGGGGTGGGCTTTATCAAAACACGTTATATGTAAGTATGAAATTTTCAATCAATAAAATAAAAAATTATTTATTTTTTTAGAAAATTTACCTTGAAATAGAAAAATAAGAATACATGTGAATTTTAGGGTACTTAAAAGAGAAAAATCAAAATGTATATGGCACATACTTCTCAATTAATTTCTCAGTGAATATTAATAGACTGCTTACTGTATCTGTTTTGCTGATTCACTTAGTATATTGTCACGAATGATTTTTCCGACATTAATATTTTATTTAAAATGTTCTTAGGTGCTACATGATTCTCTGTCCTGTGAGTCTAGTTCATTGTTGTTCTAACATCCTCTGCTCTTAGTTTGTAGAAACTGCTTCAAGATGAGGTCAGACAGGGATATTGCTTCTGAGATGAAAAGTCATCACAGACTTAGAAAGCCTATCAGATGTGTTCATGGTTGCACTAACATGAGGATGGCATGTGCTCTGAGATCTGCTAAAGAAGGAAAAAAATCTCACAGTCCTAAACATGACACCCTTGGACAAAAGCACAAAAATTGCTCTATACAAAAAACAAACCAAACCCAAAGCAAACTCTGAGTTCAGTGGCAGTAACACGTACATGACCTTGTAGAATAGTTACTGAGAATCAGTCTAAACATGATTGAGCCATACAACTCAGTCTATTCCCCACCATGACCCTCAAGTCCCATGACCAGATACATATCTGTAACCATTTCAAGATGCTCTGAAGAGTGAATGGCAATGTGTCACGGAATCTGGGGTCATCAGTTACACCATATTTATTTACTTATTCTCAAAGATTAAAGATGCAAAAACAAGCCAGATGCCCTGAGTTCCATTGCTGGGGACCAATAGTGAACAGTGAGAACTGACTCTTGCAAGTTGTTCTCTGACCTCCACATTCACCCACAAAAACACAGACACAAGCAATAAATAATACATAAATAAATGTAAATTAACACCACAAAAACACTTAGAATATTCTGTTCACAGTAACTGGCCATCAGACATGACATGCCCCACAAAATATAAATCACCTTATTCTCAGTGGCATAGATAGTTAAGCAGGCATGTATTGTCAAAAGCCCACCAGGCTCCAAATTCCAGAGAGACAGAGAATGTTCTTAAATCTCTAGCATCCAGCCCACTGTGTGGAGCGGTACCCAACCACAGCAGAGTCAGGAGATGCTAATATAAACACAGGCCACATCTCAACACAATAATCAAGGAAGCAAACCTAAACAAATGGAAAACTGGTTCTAGTAGTCAGGGCTTAGACCCTGCAAGTAAGAAAATATTCCTGTGAGGATTTTCCTCAGAGTCCTAATCAAAGAACTGTGATAGGGTTGGAGAGGTGATACCTAGATACCTTCTACTGTGCACCTGTGTATAGTGAACTGTGATGGGGGAATACACACCACTGTGATCACCTGTGTATAGTGCACTGTGATTGGGGAATACACACCACTGTGATCACCTGTGTATAGTGAACTGTGATGGGGGAATACACACCACTGTGATCACCTGTGTATAGTGAACTGTGATGGGGGGTAAGGTGGGGGGGATACCCACCACTGTGATCACCTGTGTATAGTGAACTGTGATGGGGGGAATACACACCACTGTGATCACCTGTGTATAGTGAACTGTGATGGGGGAATACACACCACTGTGATCACCTGTGTATAGTGAACTGTGATGAGGGGAATACACACCTCTGTGATCACCTGTGTATAGTGAACTGTGATGGGGGAATACACACCACTGTGATCACCTGTGTATAGTGAACTGTGATGGGGGAATACACACCACTGTGATCACCTGTGTATAGTGAACTGTGATGGGGGGTAAGGTAGGGGGAATACCCACCGCTGTGATCACCTGTGTATAGTGAACTGTGATGGGGAGGTGAGGTGGGGGGGATACCCATCACTGTGATAACCTGTGCATAGTGAACTGTGATTGGGGTACAGGGATGATACTCAGCCTGCTTTCTTATACACCTGAGGACCACTTTCCCAGGGGTGACACCATCCACGGTGAGTTGGGCATGCCCACATCAATAACTAATCAAGAAAATGTGCTACAGGATTGCTGACAGCAATTGTTTTATGGAGGTATTTTCTCAATTGAGGTTTCGTCTTTTCAGATGACTCCAAATTGTGTCTAGAAATTAGACACAAATTAGAACTTAGCCAGGACATTGCCTATATTCGTGACACAATCTAAATGTATCTAATTAGAAGATTAAATGACCCTAATAGCCACAACGCCCTGAAATTGACTAAAGAACAACCAAGACACAATATACATGAAGACAAGAAACCTAGGATGGCTCTTGACAAATAGCAACAGTGAGATTTCTAAATTATAAAGACTAAGAATATCAAGTTCTGGCTAAGGATAGTGTTGGCTGGGGGTAGAAAAGGCAAAAAGGAACAATACATTGGACTGAGAATCAAAAACACAGGAGTTTGATTTATACAGATGTGAACTGAAGGTCAGTAGGACAAAAGTAGACTTCAGCAAATGGCATTGAGACCAAATGTGGAGAAGTATTACATTAGATACCTACTGATCACACACACACACACACACACACACACACACACACACACACACTGAGCATGATCCTATGTAAGTTAAACAATTAAGTCTAAAAGTTAAAAACATGAAATGTAAAAATATATTAGAAATAAATATCCTGAGAAAAAGAACAATTTCTTAAATATAAAAAGATCAAATCATAAAACAAAATGTTGACATTCTTGATTATAACAAAATTACAATCCCTTGTCAAAAAGTCATAAACAGTAAAAATTCAAAGTACAAACTAAGAGATAGTAGTTGCCCTATATTAAAAGATTATCATAAAAATATATAAAGCACATAGGTAAATAAATAAAAAATGTAAATTTTCTCATTTTTAAAAAAATAGTACTTCTTCACAGAACAGGAGATGAAAAAGGCTCAGAATTTTCGAGGCTGTAATTTGGAAAACAGTTGGCATTACGTAGCGCAGTATAAGTACATACACTAGCTGTAAGCCAACAGTCAACTGGTACGTGCACTGGCACACATCAAAGACACGCTTACAAGAGTGATTCGTCAGTGTCCGGAATGGGGAAACTTCAGCCAGGAGTAAATCGGTCAGTAAATTGGACAGTTTTACACTGTAGAATTTACATTACAATGAGGCCGGATAACCCACAGGTAGACGCAACTGCAGAGGAAGCTCAACAAAACAAGGAGTGAAAACGCAAGTCACGGCATGATTTTGTTTCACAAAAGAACGTAATTGAAGTTGGAAAAATACAGATACAACTATGAAGAAAAAGCAAAGCAGTTTGGCCAGCAGATCCAGAAGAGCTTTTCCCACTAAGGAAGCACAGAGATGAACTGTGCACCGAGTCTCCAGCCGTGTGCCCTCTCTAAGAGACAGCTGTGCAAGATGCTGCCACCTTTTACCCTGCATCCCTTACACATGTACAAAAGGTGTTTTGTCGTCGATTTTGTTTACATTAGGTCAAAAAGAAAGAAAATGTTGTCTCCTCTTAATGTCCTTGAGTTGATAATCTTTTAAATCTGTGTCTTCAGTTTATGAAATAAATATTAACAATCTATGGGGCTGGTTAAAAACATGGCAGTACTTAGAACAGGACTTGCCATAATAGGTTCCTCATGGCAGTTAACTACTATCATTTTTAACATTAATAACATGTCTATTGTGAACATGACCATCAATGTAGCCAAACTAAGGATTCTCTCCCGACCCAATGCTCACTTTTCTCCACAAATGATAAAATCTAAATCAACTGATGAAATCTGATGTGACTCAATTACTTCTTAAACCTGATATATCTGATGTTCTGTGGTTTCTGACTCTATTTAGTATGCCTCTGAAAGCTCACCTGTAGGCTTAAGAATGTTATCTGAGGGTATGGAAGAGATAACTCAGCACTAAAGCTCACCTGTCCACTTAAAAATGTTATCTCAGGGTACTGAAGAGATGGCCTAGCCCTTTGAGCACATGCTGTTCTTGCAGGCGACCGGGTTCAAATTCCCATCACCCACAGGGTGGCTCACAGCCATTCTTAACTCCAGTTCAAGAGAATTAGATGCTTTCTTCAGACATCCACTGGTGATAGGCACACATGTGGTACATACATACACACATACAGGCAAAACACTCAACAGGAAAATGAAAAAAAAAAAAAAAAGTCTTAAAAAGGAAAGGACAAGAGCTGAAGAAATGAAGCTCTTCCAGAGGACTGGGGTTCAGTTCTCAGTACCCAGATAGTGGCTAACAACCATCTGTAACTCCAGTTCCAGGGGATCAGACAACTCTTATGGCCTCCACAGCACTGCATGCATATGGTACACAGACATCCATGCAGGCAATACTCCCATACACATAAAATAAAAACAAATCTTCTACTAAAACAAAAGTATCTGAGGGATGTACAATGCTTCTACTTTTTACCTTTCCTCCTAAAACAAAATCCTTCACCACTGAGCTTGGCTATTAAAAAAAAAAAATCAGGTTAGGAATGTGGTTTAGTGGCAAAGTGTGTGCTTAATGGCTGCAAGACTCTGGGTTCAATTCTGAACACTGGAGGAGCAGGACTAAGTAAATAACTCCTTGATAGCATTAGTCTACCATGACTGGAAGATCAGAGAAGAGGAACACTCCTTGATGCTGACTCCACCACCTTGCCCTGCGTGACAATGTCGTCGGTATATGTTCACGAGATTCTTGTAAATGCAAAATGAATGAATTAGTAGGGACCAGGCAGAATCAGAGAGTTCTCAGTCAGTTAAGTAGAAGCAGAAGGTTGACCTCTCATTTGTCCAAAAGCAGCAGTGCTGGTGGAGATGACAAACCCAATATAAAGGGGTATCTCTCTGTAAAGGATTAGCCACTGGAATCCTGAAATGGGAAAGTCTCTAGTTGATAACATACATGCAAATAGAAGAGACTGCAGACCTGGCATGACAGTTGGATGGAGTCAGGAAATGTCTGATGTCTCAGGAGAGATGCTAAGCATAAGGTCAAGAGAAGTCTGCCTTCAGGGAAACTCGCCTGGAGGATCCTCCAACCCATTCAAAGACATACAGGTAGAGGCAGCAGCACTAGGTTTTCAGTAACTGACCTATGACATCTGCAAGTTTGCTCACAGAATGTTTAAAGTAAATGTTGCAACAAAAGTATTCCTCATCTCCTCCTCCTCCTCAACATCCTTGGCATGTTTTGTTTATTGAATTAATCAGTTCTTGCCCTACTATCAAAACCTTAGCAAATTTTCAGTATTTTACTTATCAAATGGTAACTAATGATGCAGTGAAAATATCTGTGCACAAATCCTTGCTCCTATTATTTTCATAGCTCAGATTTTCTGAACTAAAATACTGAATCTTAGAGCTATCCAATAAACACAAACTGAAGAAAAGGCATGCTGAATGCAATCATTGGGAAGCATTGTAATTCAAGCCAAAGGAGAGAAAGACTTAAGGCATCTGTGTTTGAAGGCTGGGTAGCAGCTTCTTTCCTCTGCCTTGTAAATCAGTAAGAGGATATGGTGCCTTTTAGGTTGAATGAACCTAAAAGGTTAGCAACAGCAACCTCAGTTCTCCCAAAAGTGAGTCCGAATTTGCACCAGATAAATGCAATTACACATTCCCCTGCTTTTGGGAACACTATCTGTCTGCGGAAACAGTAGACAGGCGGAGCCCCATTCCACCAGGAAGATCCAGGGCATCCTTTCCAGGCTGTTCAGAGAATCATCTCTGCAACCACACTACCTCTTTCATCCTAACAGCTCCAGCATGACTTCAATGTAAGGTAATGGTATAGATCTGATCAAATGGAGGTGAAATTAATAGAAATATAACAAAATCATGTTTTTCAAGAATATTAGAGAATAAGAATTTTCTTATGATTTACTGATTTTTTTTTCTTTTTTGGGGTTTCTTGGAAGAAAACAACCTAATTATTTCTATAAGTTTCTCCCTACTTAAATTCTAAAAGCAAAGCGCCAAGTGATCTTATCATATCAGTTCATTTCTAACCCTGGAAATACCTAAGGGTGCTGGGAGTGTGACACTAACAAACAGGGTTTGTTAAATGAGTATTAAAAGTGGGTGGCAATCATGATCTACCTTCCTCATCAGAGACCACATGGGAGAAATACCACGCCACTGCTTGTTCCATGTTCAGTCAAGAATCTTGTTTCTTAAAGCTGAAAACATTTCAAAATGGTCCAGGATTCCTTTCAATGTGTTGACCTACCAAAACGATACAGAATTCAGGTATGTGGGGACAATGATGTCAACTTAGCAAGCCTGCTGAAGCTGGCAGCCCCCAGCTTCTAGCTTTGGAACTCTGTTCTCCTTTATCAGCAGCTGTTTAGAAAACACTGAACATTTAAAGCCAGTGGTGACCATCCTTCCTCTGCAAAATGGTAAAGCTGAATAAAGTGATGGACAGGAAGTAAGATCAGAAAAAAGAACCAAGAGCTCTTACGCACATGATACCCAAACCCAGAGAGACAAAGACCACACGTTTTCATTCACACAAGGACCTTAGCTTTTGTGTGGCTAGCCTGATCCATATTTCCCACCATAAGCCACATGGGGGAAATGTAGGTTATGTAGTGAAATCCTTAAAAACTAGAAGAATGTCAGAGATGGTAAAGAGAGATGCTGAGTAGGGAAGGGCAGGCAAAGGATGGATACCTGTAAAATTAAAGCACATTTGAGAGTGGCAGACACTTGCAGGGGTGGGGGGGGGGAGGGCAGGGGGAGGACATAGAAGGAAAAGGAAGGAAAAGTCACCAAAACAAATTTTGTTTGAAAATGCTGTAATCATATCTAATATGCTGTATGCTAATTAAAATAAAGTGTCTTAATCCATCAAACAGGGTTTTGAGACAGATATCAGCTAATTTGCAGTTCATTATAATTTCAAGAATATATTCATGTAAGGGTCAAACGGCAATGTCCTATTTATTAATACTTTTAATCAGCTGAATTTAAATAAAGATTGTCAGTAAAATCATTTTAGCTCTTTACTTTCTTATTAGGTAAGGATAAAATTTCCACAAAGACTCTACTTTGCATTTTTTCCAGAAAAGGACAAAACCACAACTGTTTTCCTGTTCTTTGTTTGAATTTTACTACAGAGAGTCCTCCACAGTGACTTTCCTCCAGTGGTCTAATGCAGAAATCGTGGTTTCTCAGCAGATTCCAGCAAAATTTGAAGAAAAAAAAACAGTACAAAAAACAAGAAGAGCAGATTATTGCCAACTCTTGTTAAACACTGTAAAACAGAAATATAAGGGCAATCCCAGCACCCTGTATGAAATGAGCTAAACACTCCCATTAACACTCAATGGAGGCCCCATCTTAAACATCTGGAATCTCCACGTCACTCAGTAAAAGACATGCGACACTCACACTGACTTCCAGGTCCGTATCTCCATACAGCTGTTGTCCTTCACTCCGCCTGCCTTGTGCTCCTCGCCCTCTGTACCCTTGGTCTGAAATATGACCTCACAGAGTTTCTTAAAGATTTTGCTTAAATGCCATCCTCACAATAAGATGACCACCCCACACAAAGTGCTCACTGTCACACCCCACCTGAAGCCTCTCTGGTTCCCTGGGGTCTGCTCTGGGCTTTCCTTTTTCCTGAAGCATTTTGGTAACATCTTCTTGAACTTAGTAAACTACTTATACATGTGATTATTCTCCTCCATCATAATATAGACACCAAAAAGCTAAGACATTGTGTTTTGTTCACCATATTGTTCCATATGCTAACAATATCCCCCAGCATACAACACCCAGTTGATTTTTTTCCAAATCAGTGACTGGAAGATGATATTTTTGTATGTGAAGAGAAAGCACAAAATCCACACTAAAGGCATGAAAAGTCATTTCACAAATACACGTTACTGCCAAATATCCATCTAAATAAACTCTGACAGCTATGCTAGTCAGGTTTTCACCGCTGCAAGCAAATGCCTAAGCAAAATATCTCAAGGAAGGAAAGATTTATTTTGCTCACACTATCCGAAAGTTAACTGCATTGGGCTTGGGGAGGCATTGTAGGGCAGCTCGGTTCACAGTTGCTGGGAAGCAGAAAGGAGGCAGACGCTCTTCCAGGCTCAGAGGAACTGCCCACTCTAACAAGTTTTTGCATTTTTCCTACTTTAAGCCATCTAGACCTCCAGCCTAGATGATGCACCAACATTCAGCAAAGGTCTTTCCTCCCTAGCTAATTCTTTTACAATAATATCAAGAGGTATACTTTACAAAAATAGGCACCTCTCAGATCAAGCCCATCCCCTATCACCTTGAAAGCCCAAACAGCATTTCCTTAAACTGGAATAATATATTCATGATCACCCAAAGGCTCATGTCCATCTCAATTCAAAATGCACTCAAATCACTGCCAGGAATCCTTATAATCTTAACACTTCACTCCCTGCTCCGAAGTCCAGGCTCATAGCTCTAAGATAGGATGGCAAAAAATAGACATTCAAATTCCACCAGGTGGAACTAAGAGACAGGCAGGGGCAGCTCTAATCAAAGCAAGAGCAAGACTTGCAGAGTAAACACAACATCTGTGATTCCATGCCCAGTGTCCTGGATATGCATTGACATGATAAAACCTGCAAAGGGATTGCATAGGCAATCAGAACCCCCCATTCTTGCTCAGTGCAGCCTGCATGCTGCCATGCTTAGGCTGGCTCGGTTTACTGCGTGTAGCTTCCTCAGCAAGCTGTCTGTGTTCTTGGCATCACTAACTTCATGGAGTCTCCAACTGCATCTTCACACTCACAGCTTCAAACATCACCCTTTACAAGGCGTCCTGCAAGGATTCTAATTATGCCACATGTAGCCCGCTCCCAGACACAGGTTTTTCTTTGAAATCAGGGTGGAAACATTCATCACTGAGTAACTCTTACATCCCATTTGCCTTCAAACTGAGCATCTTGTGTGTATGTCAAGGACTTTGCTGGTGGCAGCAGTAGCCAAGCCACCATGGACCATGGCTCTCACGGCTTTGGAATGCCTAGGTCACTGAACATAGGGAAACATTCATAATTGCTCTGTTTTAAATTGAAAAAAATTTAAAAGCTTTGGTATGTATGTATGTATATATGTATATACTTGATCAAGAAATTGATCTTGATAATTTATCATTAACTTGTACAGTGGTGTGGCTCTAACTATCACCACTGAACTGCATACAAAAATGGTCAAAAGTAAAAAATATACATTATTTATTTATTTGACCACAAAGAAGAAATGAATTCACCATCAAAAACTTCATGAGTGGTGCTGTCAATTCTCATCTCATTATGAAATGAAATATTTCACATTAGTTTGCTGTGTGTCCACACAGTTTAGAATGCGCCTTTTTTCCTGTGCTATCTGATTTTATAATGCATAAACCAAAGCTACACTTTGATCCACCCATATTTTTTATGCATAGATTCAGGGTATAAATATTTCACTCTCATAAAGAAGAAAAGTCCACTGAGATCAGCATTTCAGTTATGGGACCACCACTAACACAGACAATCAATCCAGTCCCATACATCTCAGCCCTCTCCTGCTGAATCTCTGTGAGCACATGGACTTTCCAGGATGCCCATATCATTGTCTTAATATTCAATTGACTAATCAATAGACTAGTCACATTGAAAGTTGCCACCAATCTCCACTGTAATACTAAAGCCAGTGAGGAACTTTTTCCATAGCCAACCTTGCTTGGTATCCTACATATTATATCTGGCTTCTAATGCTCTTACCCTAAAGAAAAATATCTTATATATAAATTGTCACTGAACAACAACACATTGGCTTAACGGTATTTTTCTTTGGCTTGACTAGTGTCATGTGGCCAGAGCAGTACTTAAAATTTCAAATAGGAGCATGTTTATTGGCCTTTCTTCCTGTTTTCTTCTTGGTTTCTGTCTATGTGCTGAAGGTAATAAACTCAATTGCTTTCTCCTCAAAAGTTCCTGAGTTGCTTCTTAGGTTAACTTTTCAGTGATCATGACTGAGTCCTAAAGTGCCTCTCCTTGGGTGTCCAAACTTCGGTATTAAATTGGTAGTATCCTCTGATTCGGGGACCTAGGCTACATGTGTAGTGAGTCATCTCAGGGTTCCAAGTCTCCCAGAGCCTCGGTTGAAACCAAGGTTGGTGTGAGCCGTTTCCTTCATCAGAAACAAGAGTCAAGCTGCATAACCAATGGGCAGGTGGCACTTCCCACCTTCTTTACAGACAATCTGAGTCAAGGATAAGGACAGACAGACTGTCTCCAGTGGTTTCAGGGTCTGCTTTTTGCTTCTTCTGCAGGTCAGGTCTTGGATGAAGACAGGGTCTTTTACAGTGAGACACTATAGTTTCAGTTGCTTTTCTGTATTTTAAGACTGAAGTTTCTTCTCTCTTTGTTCTTTGAGATGTAAATTTGCCTTTGACTGTGACCAACACTTTGAGTCTGACCTCAATAAAAACGTATGAGAGCCAATCTTACTTCAAAGAAAAGCAGAGTCATTGCTCCCAGGCTGAAAGATGCTTTAAACAAACACAACCCTAGGGAGAAAATATCAGGACTCTCCGGATGTGAACATGGTCTCACAGGGGTTCAGAATAAAAGGCCTTTGGGGGACATGCACTCAGCTTGAAGGTGCACAGAAATGTTGGTTATCTGGTACCTCAGCTATCCATTTACTCTAAGGTTTTATAAACCACAGAAAAGCACAAAACTGACTCAAAGACAATACTTTGAGGAAAAACCTTGTAAACAGCACACTTGACCAAGATACAGGCCTGCCTCAGTCTCATGCAAATTAGACAAAATTGTTCTTCCAAGCCCAAGCTTTCCTTGAAAACTCCACCTGACTTAGTGTGGAACACTGGTAGTGCCTCATTTCTCTGGTATCAGGAAATAGTGTCCTCTCATTGTAATCTTGACCTCCAAGTGGCCAAAACAGAGAACTTTGGAAATTCATTTTTGGTGATGGGGCTTTTCAAGACATGGTTTTTACGTGTAGCATTAGCTATCTAGGAACTTGCTTTGTAGAACAGGCTAACCTTGAACTCAGAGAGATCCACCTTCCTCTGCCTCCCATGTGCTGGGATTAAAGGCATGGGCCACAGCCCAGCCAATATTTTTAAATTTTTTGTTTTACTTGTACGTGTATGAGTGTTTTGCCTATGTATATGTATGTGCAATACATGCATGCCTAGTGCCAAAAGAGGGCAATAAATCCCCTGGGATTGGAATTACAGGTAGTTTTAAACTGCTATAAGGGTGATAGGAACTGAACCCTGGTCCTCTGCAAGAGCAGTAAGAGCTTGTAACCACTCTCCAGCCCCTGAAATTCTAAAACTATAATAATTTTTAGATTCAATTGGAAAACTATTTTAAACCAAAGATTGGAAATTGTTTCAATGATAGTTCAAAGCTTCTAAGTATAGCTCAGCAAAAAGATCTGCTCTCTACAAGTAGTGCATTAAAAAATCAACAGAGACTCTGTGGAATAATGCTTCACCTGCTACTGCCCTGTGGTCCTCACCTTTTGCTTTGGCCCTCAATGCCCTCCTAATGATTTTTTTTCCTGCTTAGGGAAAAAAAATTCCTCAAATTTTAGTCAGTCACCTGTAGGAAAGCCAACGCATTGTGACATTGCTCTAGAGAAGAGGAGAGATGTGGTGGTATTGTGTTCCCCAAAATATTGTGCACTCTAATAAACTTACCTGGGGTCAGAGAACAGAACAGCCACAATATTAAACGTAGAATTTAGATAGTGGTAGCACACGCCCTTAATCTTAGCATTCCAGAGGCAGAGATCCGCCTGGATCTCTGTAAATTGAAGGTCACACTGGAAATAGCCAAGCATGGTAACTCATGCCTTTAATCCCAGGACAAAATTGAAGGAGGCAAAAAGGTATTTAAGGCACGAGGACAAGGAACTATAGCCTGGTTAAGCTTTTAGGCTTTTGAGCAACAGTTCAGCTGAGATTCATTCGGATGAGGACACAGAGGCTTCCAGTCGAGGTAGCTGTGGCTTCTTCTGCTTCTCTGATCTTCTAGCACTCACCCCAATACCCCGCTCCAGGTTTGTTTATATTAATAAGAACTTTTTAAGATTCGTGTAACAGAGAGAAGTTTTGATGATGACCCCCACACAGTGCATGGACTCCCTGTCCCCAGTTTCTCGCTGAAACTGACTTCTGCCAACCCAGAAGCTAAGAATGCCATGGGCTCCCATCTGAGACCTATACAGAGATTTCTCCACTTCACTGTAATCCACCGGCCACATCTCCCCGATGCATTGGATTAATCTTTGATTTAGAATCTTCTCTTTCTGTGACTATGAAATGTTCAGTGTCTTCAGTGTTGGAACATCTATGGCTCTACTCCACACTCATGCACCTTTGACTCAGAATAAATAAACGTTTTATGGCTTTGAAGGGAAAGCTGTGCTTTTTGTGGACAACCTAACCTTCTTAGCTTAGACAGCTTATACTCTTGAAGAACATGACTTTAAAAACCAGAATCCACTTATATGTAGCTACTGCTAAGGCACATCTGTGTTTGCATCTTAAATCCATCTCTTAGTGTGCACACTGCTTTACTTAACAAACTCAAGCTTGCTTCACTCTAACTGGTCCTGAATTCTTCTCTGTGATATATAAAGTGAAGCATCTGACCACACCTGAGCAGAGGATCCTGGAGAACTCCTCAGACCACACAACTGACAGTGTAGACTTCTGTCACTCCTACATTTGACTTGATGGTCTGCAGATTTGAAATGTCTTCCTACAACATTCTCTTCTAAAATGGCTAAAATATGTCCCCAATGACAACAAAATAGGCTGCTAAAAGCCCCAAAGAAACTTTTACCCAAACTCAAGCAGGCTCAGACTTCGCATTCTGTTCTACTGCCTCAAAGGTTATGCCCTGAAGCCAATATCTAATTAATACGCAAACTTCACCAGAAAACCTTCACTATAACCTTCTGATCATACTACATGACTACAAAATAAATTTGCATTTATAAAAGAACTTGCTTCTCTGGCAGTAAGGGGAGACTGAGTTCTCTTGGTGACCAGCCCTTGACCATGTTGTCCATTGTGGTTTTGCCTGTTTTCTTTGCCTCTGCAAATATTAACATCTAGGAAGTCTAAGCATTTCTTTAAATGCTTTTCTTGTCTTATCAAAGAATGATGGATTTAAAATAAAAAGTCAGAGTTGCTTAGCTCTCGACATTATTTGGTGAAATAAAGTCAGTAATCGAAATCCTAAGTCTCCAAGGGAAAGAGCTTACAAGCAAATGAAAGCAGTTAACAGGTAGTGCCAAATTTCTGTGTTTGTGCATGTGTGTGTGTGGACTGTGAAGCATGCAGGGATGCTCATGGCTGTACATGGATTTGCAGGTTATCTTTATGATATTAACACATGAACACTCATAAATGAGGTAAAACGAATCCAAAAGCCTCTCAAAGATCATGTGACTTTGCAAAGTTCCAAGGCTGCACCAGATTTAGTCAAGTGACACTGATTGATGGCTGTCATTTGATTGATGGCTGTCATTTCAACAGAACTTAAAATTTCAAACCATGCTGTCCACATCTAACTGGATGAATAGGGCCCGGAGAGATGGCTCATGGGCCGCTTTCTGTATGGATAGAAAAGTCATATTAATAAAGGGAGATGACTCTGCTCTTTGAGATATTGTTTAAAACATTTAGAAACTGTGTATTTCTGTAACTTATAAATGTGTATAGTTCTGTAGGATACTGATTCTCAGCCGCTGTGGAATAATAATACACAGTAACTAAAACTAAAAAGAGAAACTCTGCAGATAAGGAAAGTGGAGCATGTTTCATACAGAAAGTTATGAGCATGAAATTCATTTTCGGTAAAGCTATTAAAAGATAAAATAATGTTTGAGAGAGAAATCTGTAAAAAGCAACAAAACTACTAGTCCAAACTGAAGATTTAAACAAGGTGTAAAATGTCTGAGCAGGTTGCATTTACAAAAGGTTTAGAAAATGCAAATTTTTGTTTAAAAGCAATTTTCTGTGTGAGCAAGTTGGTATAATTAAAAGAGAACTGTCTATAGGTTAAGGTTTATGTCAAAAAAACGCATGCTCAAAGCTAAAGTATAGGGCTGAAACAGCTTGTTTTCCTTTGTAATACTGCTTTGCTCTTAGTAGAAGGTGGTGAGGACTTGTTATGCAGGTTACTGGCCTGAGCAACAGCAGCCCTGGGTTCAACAAGGCAATCTCTAGCAGTTTGTACTGTCAGTTATAGGTCTTTACTACTTAAGGAAAGTGAGTCTTTTTACTTAGGAAGTGCTAAGTTTTATGGGTTCTGTTTACATAATGAGGAACAATTGCTTTTTATACTGCTGAGAATCACAGCAAACACTTGCTTTAAATAGTTTATCTAATGCAGATAAAAGGCACAGGCTTTCGGTGGGCTCCACACAATGGAAGGGTACAGGTGCCTCGCTGCATTCTCCATCATTTCTGTATATTTTCATAGTTTTAATTGTTCAAAACTGCATCATTTTTTAAAAATCACTATGTTCAATCTGGATTTGTCTTCATTTTCACTTTTAATGTAAAAATGGAATCCAATGTACAAAGGTGCTCATTAAATAACATGACCTTCTGTGTTTGACTTTATAATCAATTTTCATTTTCAGATGGGTCACCAGGTTCATGCTGTAGCATGTATTTCAAACCTCTTAGTATCTTTTTGAGATTATAATTACAACATTTTTCCCTCACCCCTTCTCCATCCAAACCCTCCCATACATCTCCACTCTCCTTCAAATCCTTGGCTTCTTTTTCTTTTTTTAAAATTTCATTTAAATAACATTTTTTCATTTATTTTACATACCAAGCCCAGTTTCCCCTCCTTCCTCTCTTTCATTCCCCCCGCCACTACTTCCCATCTATGCCCATCCCATCCAGTCCTCCACCATCTCCATAAGAAAGGGGCAGGCCTCCCATGGGCTTCAACAAAGTATGGCACTTCAAGTTGAGGCCGGACCGAGCTCCTCCCCTTGTGTCAAGGCTGGGTGGAGTCTTTTTTCATTAAATTGTTCTTACATCCATATAAACCTCTTGGTATTAAAATTTTATTGAAAGTAAATTTCTCAAAATTAGATTCTAAAGTTAAGGTGTTTTTAATCTATATGTGAGCTTTGTATTTTCACAGAACTCATGAAATTTAAAAGACACATATTAGACATGTTTTGATAAATGTGTTACTTATATGTGTTTCATATTTATATGAAATTACTTGTAATCTGCTTTGGTATATTAGTTCTCACTTGAATTATTTGGTCATTATTTGATAAAATTATTATATTCTATAAAAATAACCAAATTCTTTTTCAGTTGGGAATAGTCATCAATAAATTCTTTACCCATGGCTATTTAATGTCTGAGTCACAGACATTATTCTTATTCTTAGGACAATCTAGAAACTTTTGCAAACAGAGTGAACCCTAAAGTCTCATGTCTTTAGGAAGTTTCACAAAAGAACACAAGGAGATCTGACAAGTGTTGACTTCTACAAACACAGGTCACAGCTCTGGGGTGCCTAAGGACCTCCAGAGCTCTAACATGAGGCTGGTAGATTTATGGAAATTCTAACAGAAAGAAGCAGAATATGAGTTAGTCACATGAGACTAAATGAATTGATTTTTTTCAGGGAGGGATTATGGGTTTCTATCAAGTTTTCCATCAGACTCATCTTCAAGGTAAAATTCTGCTGTGACTTCCAACAGTAAGGAGAGAGTGGTCTTCTCTTCACCACTTACATCCTTGAGAGAGACGCACAGGCAAACTAGACCTAACTTATACATGGCCCTACATGGCTACCTGCTCTGTTTTGAAGATGCTGCCGAACACTCTTGTTTTACACGTGGAGTTTATCAACTACAACACAATGTTTAGTTTGCTATCCTGAAGAGGGAGAGGTTAGAAATTTCAAATTGTTCCTTCACTGGTCATTATACCCTTTCTTCTGTTTTGACTTGATTATGTAACTTACGTTTCATATATCGTAACACTTCAAAACTGTATGAGAAATTAAAATTGTGGTAGCCTAATGATGAGATATTATACAGGAATTTATAACACTCACCTGACTGGGGCCCCGATGAGGCCGATTGTAGCTTCGTGCAATGCAATTCTAGCTGCTTCCTTATTAAGCTGATCATGACCAACCAGGAATGAACCTGTCCATCAACGTCAGGCTTCAGTTCCTAACTCTTGTGAACCATTAGTCAAGAAACAATGTTTGCCATGCAAAGCTTTTTGTCAAGGCAGAAAAAAAATGAGAAAGCATTTTAAATGTCACAAGAATGAAGTCACAAAATTCTTCAGAATAGAAGACAGATAGAAGCATAAGAGTGTAGCTGTCTGAGTCATTCTGACCTAACACAGGTTTCTGGGGACTCCCTGACATTATAAAGATAAGGAATTACAACTCCAGTAATAGAGGAATATCAACAATACTCTCTAAGTACAGAACAGATTCATTCTGTACTCGATAAATTATCAATTCTCTTTAAATCCAGTCATGGCATTCCACACACATTATTTACAGGAGTCATTAATGCAGTTGCTGTGGCAGAAGGATCTGAGGACACAAATCATTGTTTCTGAAGGTGTTTCCTCTGCCTCCACTCATATGCATGCCTAGGATGCACACAAGGAACCATGCTGTGGAGGCCTGGCCAGTGGCTACAGTTGCCTCAAAAAGACATGACACAGGCAGAGAATGGTGTTGATGGCGAGCAGGCCGCACTGGCATAAATGACATCAGCCACGAACTGGTGCCTGCCCAGAAAAAAAGCACTGATATTCAGGTGCATATCCCTGCCCCCAAGAGCAGCATACCATCCACCTTCCAGCTACACAGACAGGCTAACAAAGGGAGACTTGATCAGGAAATCATTGGAAATTTGATGCAATTGAGAAAAGGATGCCACAGTTACTGACATCTCCACAAATTATCCCAGTAACACTATCTAAAAATCTACCACTGAATGAGAATTCACAGAAAGGATTTTACAAGTTATTTGCACAATTTATAGCAATAGTAGTTTATGTCACCCACCTAGATAATAAAGTCAATTGGAAGGCTATTGTTTTAAATCTTAATAGTTGGTATATGAATCCATCTGGCTGTCTAATATTAGTATTTTGAATGTTATTTTTCTAGTTAACTTTAATCAGTCTCTATTCTATGAGAATTAAGGCCTGTATCTGTGTTTGCTCACCAATAGAGCTCTGAAGAAAAATTCAGTGCCAGCATATAGTAGTCTCAAAATATTATCTACAAAAAGATTAAATAACTAGATAAATGCATACTCAGTAAGAAGTAATTTTCCAGTCCTAATTCTTAGGTCAGCAATTCAATTCCAAAAAAAAAAAAAAAAAAAAAAAGGTTAGAAAGAGCCTACTAAGCACAAACACTGTGGGAAATCTATGCAAGTGGGACAAAAACATTTTTCCAATGCCTGTTCTCAAACAGAAGAAAACCTAGAGAGAGATAGATGTCTGCCACATGCTTCCCTTCTGAACTCTGCATTCCAACAACAGCAGATTCTTCAGGAAGTGTGATACTTTCACCATGCATATCCCCCTATACCTGGGGTATTAAAGACAGCAAACAGCCAGTTTGGGATGGTAGGCATGTGTAGTGGGTAGCCATTCCAGCTTTGACCTGGAAGTTCCAACCCCCACATTGAGGCTTCGGTAAGGGTCATGTCTACAAGGTGGGGCTGAGAGAGGATGCTGAAGACCCGAGATCCAGATGCATGTGCTCTCTTGGTTCCTGGACCCTAGACACTGGAGGAAGACTGAGCAGAGTTCTCCAGAAAACACCACCAGACTGCGTTACACCTTTCCCAAACCATGTAAACTATCCCTTCACTTATAAGTTACCCCACAAATAAACCTCCCTTTTAACTATGTGGAGTGGCCATAATAATTTCACCAATATCTAGCACCCAACATGGGGTACGAACCCACCACCCTGAGATTAAGAGTCTCATGCTCTACTGACTGAGCTAGCCAGCCATTGTGCTAGAAGGCATGTTCCACTCAAGGCTGTAGTTCTCAAATGGAGACACCACTGTCTCTGCCTCTGGATGCCACCCTCTTTTTTGTTGCCTGGGTGTGAGGTTGTTGGCTTTGTTGAACCACCTGGCCCTGCTGTGATGTGGTGTCTTGCCACAGACCCAAAGGCAGCAAGCAGCAAGGCTAACAAATCATTGACTGAATTATCAAAAACTATAAACCAAAAGACATTTTTGTATTTATGAGTTTATTACCTTGGTATTTGTTCCAGTGATAAAAACTGAATAACACCAAAAGGGAATAATAAAAAAAAAGAAGATAGGACAAGAAAAGATTGTATATTCCTCCCCTTTAAAGAAGAGACTGCATGTTTGGTATGATGCTTTTATTTATTTAAAAAAAAAAAAAAGTCAGTAGGGGGCTGGAGAGAAGAGAGTCAGGGAGGATGTCCTGGCTAGTTTTATATTAACTTGGCACAAACTAGAGTTATCTAAAAAGAGGGAGCCTCAATTGAGAAAAATGACTCCATGAGATCCAGCTGTAAGGCATTTTCTCTATTAGTGATCAATATGGGAGGTGGGTGGGGCCATCCCTGGGCAGGTAGTCTTGGGCTCTATAAGAAAGCAGGCTGGGCAAGCCACTGGGAGCAAACAAGTAAGCAGCACCCCTCCAAGGCCTCTGCATCAGTTTCCTGTCTCCAGGTTCCTGCCCTGTTTGAATTCCTATCCTGATTTCCTTTGATGATGGACAGTGATATGGAAGTGTAAACCAAAAAAAAAAAAAAAACAAAAAACAAAAAACAAACAAACAAAAAAAACAAAAGAAAACCTTTCCTTCTCAACTTGCTTTTGGGCATGGTGTTTCATCATAGAAATAGCAACTCTAACTAAGACAGAGGGTTTATACTGTCAACAGCTCCGTGAAAGAATTGTTGAATATATTAACATAAATCATAAAACCTAAATCCATTTTTCTTGAGACAGCAAAAATTAACTGAAAGCTAAGACAAAAATGAGAATAAGAATATAAATGGACACCACTGTCTGACTGAGCTACCTCCTACCTCTTTAGCCAAATAATCTGGTCTGTTCTCAAAAACTGTTTTATATAGTTATTCCATGAAGGCTGGAAGAGCCATAACCATGATTTTAGTTTTCTCTGGCAGAACTAAAAAATCATGCACAAGGACTCAGAAACTGCCTGAAATTGTTCTCAATGACCAAACCAAAGAAAAGCTGAGTGAAATTTTCTAAAAAATTCATAAAGTAATATTGGCTTATACATCATAAGACAGATATACCAGGGTCCATGCTAATATAAATAAATGACTGAGCAACTATGAAAGAGACGTGTCTCTTGTGCAGAGGATTTTTGAAAACTATGTAGATGTTCTACCTAAAAAAGTGGAAAGTCACCCCCTAAACTCCTTAATCATGATCTGTGTACAGTGACTCCCTTCCAAAGGATCCCCACTATGGCAAGGGGAAGGTGTTGGTGATGTAATAATGTAGTGTGACAGGTGACCAAGGTTATGTCTACAAGGCAAAATCCTATGCATAAAATATACTCTTGCTGAGTGATGAGAACAGCATTTTAATCTTGAGGTCTCCCTCCCCCAGACAACCATGCAAACCCAGCAGAATCAGAACAAAGCCTCACACTATGTCCGGGCATCCTGCAGAGTGTCTCACAAGTATTCCCCCTGACTGCCAAGGTCAGCCAAAGCCAGGAAGGTCTGTGACACTGTCACAGGCAAATGGGGACTCCAGAGACATGAAAACTGAAATATAAGGTAACATCACTGGGATTTCAGAAAGCAAAATGAAATTAGATAAAAACTAAAGAAATCCCAGTGAAGTGTGAGCTATATAGTTAACAGTATAGTTAATGATGGGTACTGGTTCATTAACCATAACAATTGTACCATTGTGAGATTTTATTAACAGAGAAAATCAGGTATGGGCTGCATGAGAATTGTATTGCCCAGTTTGCCTATAAATACCAAGTTGTTCTAAAACAAAGCAGTTGTTTTAAAAACCAAAGCCATACAAATATCACTTCATGGAGTTACCACCTTCCAGTTTAACAAAACAGTGATGGTTCAGGATACTCACTTGTTAAATACAAACTGTGGTGAGAACCCTCAATATGGCATCCCTGTCAGTCAAACTGTCTTTGAACAGGGAGCTTGTTGATATTTAAGTTACCTCCATGAGACTCAATAAACGCTGGATGAATTCCAAACACATCTTCATATGCATTAGCTGTATGCACTGTGCATTTTATTCGGCACGAATCGGGAACATTGTTACAAAGTGTATTTCAAAAATTATGATGCCCTACTTTAAAAGTTCAATTAAAAATTACTGCAGAAAGAGAGTATTTTCTTCCAGAAATGATTATGAAGTTTATCTTCCTTTTGTAAATCACTTGCTGTGTACTCAGACAAGATGGCTTTTTCTTTTATAATGAATCCTGTCTACCCACTGTGTAAGGAAAATAAAGGGCAGCTTTATTATGAAGTCACATTGCTAAATCTGTGTTACCACCACCGTTTCTCTGGCAACAACCTGATGTCAGGAAAGCAATCACCTGACTGCAGGACAGAGAAGAAAGACATGTCTTCTCCTAGGCTATCTAATCCACCCTCCCAGGAAATGCCTGTCTTTATACACAGCAGTGAGTCTTCAGGAAGAGAGCGCTCACTGAAGGGAGCCGGTACCACTATCCACCCTTACCATTGCAGCATTCAGATAAAGAAGCATTTCTCAGAATAAATTAAGTAGTTGCAACTCAAAGTTGCTGTTTTGCATTTCATAAGAAGCTATTTCATTGATAAAAGCCTGACGATATTCTGTTTTGAATGTTTTCATACTAGCCATGTCTGCCCACTAAATAAGCTTTCACAGGAGACATTGTCTATGAAAGAAGAGAAAAGAAACTACCCAATCATTCCTTTCAGGCAGCAGGATTAGCATCCCACCTTGAGAAAGAAATAGGAAGATTCTATGGTGCTCACATTTTTAGAAAAATCAAGGTTAAACAAACACAGCTATACATAAATATATATGTATATACATATAGTAAAATTAATTTTAGTTTATAGGGATATTGTATGCCTTGCATTGCACTCATTTGTTTAGCAAGGTAGAGGTCATTCTGGTGTGTGTGGGGAGGAGGGGGTTTAGGAATGACAAAAGGCTATTATTCCCTCACACAAATATTGAATTTCTGGTAGTTTTTTCTTTACAGAACATTTGACTGTTCAAAGTAAAGCAGCATTTATCAAGCACTGACCCCGTCCCAAGAGCGGTTTTGAACACGACAGACAGAGAAGAGTACTGTTCTTTGAACAAGCACAGCACCATAGTGGACAGCACAGTGCCTCAAACAATGTCCACCCAACACTCGTGTCCAGCCAGAGCCCAGAATGTGATCTTATTCAAAAAGAAAGTGTTTCCAGGCTAGCAAAGTTCAGGAAAGGGGACATTACATTAAGGTGGGCCATAATTCTTTTATTGTCATCCTTATAATAAGGGGCACTAGACACAGGCGATATCATGTGTCAGCAGAGACAGGAATCTAGTCACCTATGCATAGAAAGGACCACGAATGACCATAAGAACAGAGATCCAAGCAAGCGGCAAGGAAGCCCCTCCCCAAAAGCCACTGAGAGAGCAAGGCCCTGAAAACACCTTGATTTCAGCTTTCTGTGGGTTCAGTTCCCATCTGGAACACAATTAAGAAGGGGCCAGGGAGTAAATGGGATCTGGTTCTCTTCTCTGCTGTTTAGAAGCCCAGTTCTACACCACACATTGCATTCATTCATTTAACAGGGTGGTTGATGATTCTGACTAAAGGATAAAAGTTTTTCAGTGAAGTTTCCAGCCATAGCTAAAAAGCAATAAAACTAAAGATGTGTGAAATGAAATTATCAGTCACAGACCTGATGAGGTTCCAAAGCAGGAGTAAGCAGCATCCCTCAGCCCTTTGCAATCTCCCAGCATCCCCTGCGTATCTCAGTCTCATAAAGCTGAACTGCACAGGGGTGGTGTTCTTCCTTCTGAACGTAATGCTGCCCCAGCCTCTACCCACCCTTTCTCCCTTCCCACTGATCTAACCGTCTCTTCTTCAAGGGGTGCTTCTGAATAACCTGTAGGCTGGGATAACACCTCAGTCAGACAAGCCCCAGGAGATGAGTGGATGCTAATTGATTAAATGCTTGGCTCACCCATCTATAGCAACCTGGAAGCCAGAACTAACTAACTTCACTACACATTGCCCAGTAAGTCAGCACTCAAAAGAATGAGTGGGTTTTCAGTAACATTAGTATTTCTCAGCTCTCTCCCATCACCCTATATTATATGTATACATATATACATATATAATATGTATATATATATAATACTAAAGTAAGTATATTATTAACATCTCTGGACTAAGAAAATATAAGTGTCTCTACTCAACTTTACGATGAGTATAACATAAAAGGAAACCAAAACAGCAACAAAAGACACCAGGAAACTGGGACTTCTTAGAGGGGGAATTTTTGGCTTGCTTTCACTAGAATTAGAAAAATAATCAGCAAGCTTTCCTGAACTAGAAATTGAAAAGGACAAGGGAAAGAGTATGGGGGGGGGGGGGCTTAAACAACAAGAAATGAGAGAGAAATAAAACAAAGTCAAAAATATCAGCGACGTGCAAGCCGAACCAGATTAGAACACAAGGGAGTAAGGACCCAGCTCATTCCGACAAGTGCAGGACAGCACTGTGCTGGGTGCAGCTTCCCACTAAGCCACTCCACACACTAATCTCGCCCCCTACTATCATCCCCTCTCAGATACAGACTCCAAAGACCATCCATCACTCCTTCCCTGAGAATCTCCTACCGTCCCATAAAAACACAAAAGCAACTTTTTATACTATGATTACATTTTTCTAGACACTTTTTATTTCAGAAACTTTGTTTTTTGCAATGTGTGTTTCTATTTCCAAACACATCGATATTTAAATAGAATTATAAGTTCTCTAACCAGCAAAATATGAACAAAGGTACTGGTTTCAAAATCTTCATTATAAAGCTTCCATTGACATACTAGAAAGAAAAAAGTCTAGATTACAGAGTACATACTCAACATGCCAAAGCCCTGGGTTTAATTCCCAGCAAGATACTGCTTCCTTCTGTGGTTTTCACACATGCATGTCTTGGATGTATTCTCCCGCCATTACTCCCTCGCCTCCTTCCTTTTCCCCACCAAACCCTGCTCTCCTTATTCTCCCTGTGCGGTCTTGCTTCTACATTCATGTTGTGTGTAAAAATCTGGATGCCACACACACGGGAAAACACATACTATTTGTCTTTCTGGATCTGGTTTATTTTTCTTAACAGAAGGATCTCCAGGTCCATCCATTTCCTTCTTCTTTACACATGAATAAAACTCAGTATTACATAGTATTATATAGAACATGCATTGCATGTTCTTTATCCACTAACCCGATCATGCTGCTGTGGATGGTACCACAGCAAACAGCAGCACGCGGGTCTCTGTGTGCTGGCCTGGATTCCTACACCTGGTGTAGCACATCACAGAATCATATAGTAGCTCTGGCTTTCGTTGGCTTTTATTTATTTATTTTTATTTTTTGGAGGAACTTCCGCATTGATTTCTGTGGCTGCCTAAGTTACAATCCCACCAGCAGTATATAAGGTTCTTGTGCATGTGTGAATGCTGTGCAGGTTGTTTGGACCTCTGCCCTGCCCCAGAGCCAGGTTCTGTAACTCACTGCTCAGTGCTTCTGGGCCAGAGTACACCCCCCCCCACTGTCTATATAAACTAGCAGACCCCAACATCCCTTAATTCATTGTTATGTTGTTCTTATCCATAGTGAGCCCTCCTGCTAATCAGTTCCTTTGTGAGGTATCAGTCCAATCATATGCAAAAGCCCAGAAGACAAGAACTTGACCATTTCTGCTTAGTACCAGATGCCCAGCACTTAAAACACATTACCTTCCATAGGCTTGGGCGCCTTTGTTGGATGTTCTTTCAGCATTGTGCACTAGGGTTTCTCTGCAGTGTTTACCAGGAAAGGCAATCGGACATTTAGACAGTTCTATTCCTAGTCTCCCTAGTGCTCTGGTGAGTGAAAGAATCAAGGATTGAGAGAAAAAGTATATACTACTGGAAGCAACAGACAGCCTTAGCAGCTGGAGTAGAGGAGGCCACTTCCAAAGAGCTAGAGACCGAAAGGACTGCACCTCGAGCTGACCTTTCTGTCCTGTCCTTGATGAATGACCTTCAGAAACTGTCCTGACATATCCAAGCCATTTCATTCTGACCAACCTGGAGAGCCAGGTCCCCCACGGAGAACACAACACAGGCTGGCTCCCATTTGAGTCACCAAGCAACAGGCAAGAAACAGCACACAAACACTGAAGGGCCCACAACGACAACTAGAAGATCCAAAGGGAGATTAGAGGATGAGAAACCAGAATTCTAAATCAAGGCCTTTTACCTTCATCCAAATCTACAACAACCTAGCACTTGCAGGGAGAGCACTCTTATGATTTTAAGCTGAACTTCTATGTGCATTCCTTCACTCTCTGGCAAGGAACATCTGAAGACCAAAGGAAGTTAGTGAAACTAAAATTCAGAGAGGTATGTTATGTGGTAGAGGCTGTTTGGAAGCCCCTTTAAATCCCAGCACCAACAAAGTTCTGTCATTGGGAAAGTTAGCACACAGATGAGCATGGTCATGTGCACACATACACACAAGCTCATAGCCAATGTCTGACTGGGACCCTTGGCTGATAGCCCGGGATGTGTTGTGAATGCATCCAAGATCCTTCCTCCTATTTCAGAGTGAATCTAGATCTAACCAAGTCTCAGTTAGACTTCACATCTTGCAAAAAAAAAATGGATGTGAACCACATTCTTGCTAATCTTCCCCTATCCTGGGCCTGTGTTATCTCTCCTGTTCCTCAGCCCACACCACCTCCTCTGTGCCCAGTCCACACTACCTCCCCTGTGCCCAACCCATACCACCTCCCCACCCCCTACCCCTGAGCCCAGTCCACACTACCTCCCCCTTGCCCAGTCCACAACACACCCACACCCACCCCCTGCCACACCACCTCCTCCTACACAGCCTTTTCCTAAAGGGAGTAAATTACGGCACCTCATTCAGGTTCTGTTCCTAAATTCAACATCAAAGTCTTCATTTCCAGGTGAAGCTTTTGACAACAAATAAAAATAATGTAACCCTCAATTAGGTTAAACTGGAATAAACCTTGCCTTGTATAAAGGTCATGTGAATTTAATTGATTCTGAGCAAGTTGATAGAAGCAGAAATAGGTTGGATGTGAGTACAGGACTGTCCCTATTTCAGTTGTCAAGTTCATTGCCTGTCCCCGTTGTGACAGTACAGATAAGAAAACAGGCAAGCTGTATTCAAATGAGGACTACGGGCGCTAGAACATTCTCTCCTTTGCCAACGTTATGCATGTGCAATTGATTGGTTTACCTATGTATAATCATACAATACGTAAGTAAGTTACTGTATTGTTTATTTATTTACTTGGTTTTTGATCTCCTAATGTGGAATTCTTGGCTCTGGGAGTTGAAGGAAATAATGTGTGTACCAAGTCAGCATCTTTCTGTGCTGTTTTTGATTTTTTTATATGCCTTATGAAACCAGTCTTGGAGATTTGATGAATTTTAAGAGGACTCTTTCTCATACTTTCTATTACAGCTTTATATTGGTTATAGACAGTTAAGAACTTAATCTGTGCCCTGCATTTTATTAACAAATCATGTGGATTACTTTCCCAATATTTGGGTGGGCTTCTCTTTGGTCGGTTGTTGTTTTGGTTGTTGTTGCTGTTTGTTTTAGCTTACATATTTTAGTGATAATATTATAAAGGTCTCCAATGAAGATGTAGTATTTATTGCTTTCTCTTGAGTGAATTATTTACTTGACTTATAGACTGCTTTCTCCTAATGCAGTTAGATTTATATTTTAGTCAGTTCTCTATTTTCACATATTACGTTAGAAATATATTCTGCCTTGATTAAAATGACACTACAAGGTAACTATACATTTTCTGGAGGACAATATTTTTCTTTGTTGTTTGGAATAATATAAACAATTTAATAAGCATGATAAAAAAACATTTTATAAAAAATGCACATAAAGCATTTTATATAAAAATTATGTAATGTGCATTATTTGATTCTCACATAATTACTATATTTTATTTTATTTTTCAGGTTTCCACCAACTATGTAGCTTTATTCTATCTTTTTTATTATTTATTTTGTGACTATCCAATTACAACTACATATTTTCCTATGTATTTCTGTGTATTCCACAATCTTACCAATAAGCGGAACATAATGACATGTGTGTCACTTTGTCTCTTAAACACAAGTTAGACACAACAATAAAGTCACTCCTGGGCTTAAGGAGAGAACACAACCTGGAGATGGTGAGCCTGCAGCCTGCAGGTTCCTGTTGTTGCTGCTGCAGGACCACTTAAGGTCTGTCATGTCTAGCCTGGGCGTGGTGAGCACTCTGCAGCCAGCAATAACCTGTTACTGGGAGTTGTAGCTACAGTGGACCATGTAAGGTCTGGAGTACTTTCAAGGTAGAGAACAAGTCATGAGGCAGCCTCTGCTCCTAACCTTGGCTGAAGGAACGAGCACTCTTTAGGAGAAAAGTAGGTTTTTCCCTGTGTCCCATGAGACCAGGATTAAGACCCATTAGGAAGAAGCTGTAGGAAAGGATTGTAAAGGTGAGTCATCCACTGGCTGGGAAGTTTATCCAGAAGAATTCAAGATTCCTTACAAAAGAAACAATTAAGAACAATTAAAAAAAAAAAAACAAAACTAGAGCCCTCTGGATACTTAATCTGTGATAGTGTGTCATTTTGTATGCATTTTCACATTTAATCAGGATCTCAACAGAAGATAATTGTATTATTACAAGAGCTCCATTTCTTCAAGTGTTTATCAGATCTGCAGATGGCGTTATAATTGCCTATAGGCAATTGTGAGCAGCCACATGGGGGTGCTGGGAATTGAACTTGGGTTCTTAATACAAACTACTTTTTTTAAAAGACAGGGTTTTTTTTCATCCAATATATTCTGACTATGGTTTCCACCCCCAAATCCTCCGAGATCCTCCCGACCTCCCCACCCACCCAAATCCTCACCCTTTCTTTTTCTCTTATTAGAATACAAACAGGCATCTAAAAAAGTAATAATAATAAAATAAAATACAGTAAAAGCAAAGAAACCAGAGTGGGACAAGAAGAGGAGGAGAGAAGAAAAAAGAAAAATCACCAGAAACACATATAAATGCAACACACACACATTCACACACACAGGAATTCCATAAAAAACACAAAACTGGAAACCATAATATACACAAAAAGGACCAATAGGGGAAAAGCAGACACAAAAACCCTGACAACGCATTAATAAACACAGAACCTCCAACAATGCCGCGGGGTTCACTGGGCTGGTTCTGTGTTGGCATCCGCTGCTGGGTACAGGGCCTTCCCTTAAGAGTGCTTTGACACCCAGTGAGGCTGCATGGGGGAAAACTGATTTTAATTACTTTAAAAATCTTTTCAAAAACAAAACAAAATCAGTCTAAGACTAGGGAAGAAAAACAACCTTAATTTTTTGTTATATAAATTGGAAATTATCCAAAAGGAAAATCCATAGATTGGGGTTTATTGTTCTTGCCAAAGTATGGAGGACAATCTTTGAAGTTATCTCCATCTTACTGCCAGAAAACGTAAACTAGGAAATACACCAAGGGGAAGAAATATACGGCAATTTTGTGCAATTACTATGAGGTCTTGGGTTGGTGGACTTGTTCTCTTTGATGAGCTAAAGTACATGTCAGACTTTTCTAGAACCATGTTCCCTTTGACACATTTTAAAGGGCAGGCTATTTGCATTTTATGAATGTAATAGGTTATTTTCTTTCTTTTGACTTCTAGAAGGCCTCTTGCCTTTTAAAACAGGGATGGTTACCTGAATTACCAAGTTGTCATCTCTGGGAAATAAAGATACCCAGAGAGGAGCAGACTCACCTGACTTAGACTGTTAAGTTGGAAGTTTTGACTATTTTAATTTATTATGAAAGGTTTTGCTGTAATGTTGTGTGGTTGGTTTTAATCTGCCAGCATATTGTCTTCTTTGCTCAACTCTCAAGTGGATGTTGTATAAATAGAATGTACCTAGTGTGCACAAATGTATACACTAGGTACATTCTATTTATACAACATTAACATAACCCAGTCACTGAAAGTGGGAAACCTAGAGTCTGGAAGAATTCTAGGGAACGGGACCATAGGCCAACATCCATACTGCAAAAGTGTGGGGTGAATGACAATGTAGCAAGAATTGATGAGTGCTTGGATGCCGCTCACCTAAAGGTCATGCCTACCCAGCATGCTTTGGGGTGGCTTGAGGGAGGAGCTCACATAGGCAGGGTCTTAAAGCATGGGGAAAACATTAAAGACAGAGAAATGATGGGTGGAGGAGGGCACTAAAGGGAGGAAATTCTGAGAACAAGCAAGGGGTACATTAGGAGAAATCAGCTATTCTTATTCATCTGTAGAATAGGACAGCAAAATAGTAGAGACAGGGTGTTCAATGGAAAGTATCAGAACCATGCAATGCTCGAGACAGGGATCTCGGCAGCCTTGACCTTTCTGACTGTTATAGGTGCTCCTCGTCTACGTTTACCTGTGCACCTTAAATCTTCTAAATCTTATCTTTATTTTGAACAGAATGCCCCTGTAGTTGGAAAAGCCCAACTGTGATTCAGTGTAATTGAAACTTAACTGGAAGTTGATTTTAGGACTCCACTTTGAGCAGAGATATAAGAAAACATTATCACCTTATTTTTCCTATTCTGAGATTCAAATATTGAGCATACAAATCTTCCTAAGCTTTAGCTAGTTTAGTTATGCTTGTAAGTTATTTGTATTCACAAGGGAATAAAGCTTGTATATTCTCAAGTGTCACAAACCAAGGCCTTCATTTTAAATAGCTTTATATTTCAGGACAATGCCACACAAGAATCAGTAGCAATGACTCCTGACTGTGTCCTTTAGGTTTGCCCCAGAAATGGTTCTGTTGTCTTCAAATCTGTGAGTCCTAATAATTATTGAGCCCTGTCCCCTTTTCCATTGTCCTAATACTAAATATGTTCTTAGACACAAAAAATGAAAAAAGAAAATTCTGTGTCTATAAGTTGAGAGAAACCACATTGTTAAAATGTTCTTACTACTCTAAGATATCTACAATTAAATACACCCCATCCTGATAACAATTTTCATACAAGTGAAGGAACAATTAATATTTAAGAATTACAGAAAACATGTGCTAGGAGCAACACTTAAATGGACCTATCATGCCGTGTGTATGTGTGTATAAAAAACAACAATTTTTAAAAGGTCATGAGTTTAAGATGGAGTAGGGACATATGGGGGAGTTAGAACAAGAGAAAGTGAGGGGTGAACATGATGCAAATATAGTACTGATGCATGAAATTTTCAAAAAAACTAATATATGTGCAATCAGAGAATAAAAACAAATAGCCAAAACTATCTAAACCATAGCCAAAAGCACAAAGAGAAAGCAACAGACTACCTGCTTCAAATATGTTACAAAACTGCAGTGATCGAAACAGCATGGTTTTGGACTAGAGAGATGGCTCAGCCATTAAGCACTACACTCACACCCAAGAAATAGCATGGTTTTAACATAAAAACAGGTGCACAAACCAATAGAACAGCCTAGAGAGACTGCAAATAAAGCTGGACATTTCATAATCAACTCCTATGTGTGAAAGGTGCTAAGAACATGCACTTGATGAAGGATAGATTTTTTTTTTTAAATAAGTGGCTTCATAAAAATTGAACATCCCAACACAGAATAATGAAACTAAATGAAGAAAGCATAAAGCATATATATGCCTGGGTCCACTGGCATGGGCAACAAGATCCCAAAAGCGTGAGAAACAAAAGAAACAACAAAGAAATGATTACACCAAACAAGAAGCTTCTAAACAGCAGAGCAGACAAGCCACAGGGTTAAGAGACACCTACAGAACCTTCACAAAGGGCTAATTATGGAATGGGCAAATGAAATGACTTGATAGCAAAACAAAAATCCAGTTAAAACACGTAAAAAGCCAGTACACATTTCTCTAAGAAATACATGCAATGACCAACACGTATATAAACATGTAATGCTTAGTATCAATTATACCTAACTGCAAGCCCCCAAAGCTACAACAGTGAGTAACCTGCAAGACACACCCATTGGTGCAATAGTGTCACAAACAGCATGGGAGTGACTGACCACTTTCTGATTGGATTTAAGTCCCACTCCACACCTTAAAAATACCCACACCTGACACCATTGCCAGACTAAGAACCTGTGCATAGACTGGCCATTAGACCCTGGGAGGAACCAAATATGATTACTCTGTTAAATAGACATAGCATGAAACCTAACCCTACTGGCTTGGTGTTACACCCATAGACCAGTGCATCTCCCAGCCCTCATCTGAGGCGCTTCTCTTGTAGTAGATGACTACAGCACAGTCAGTCTTCAGCCATAAAAACTCAATGAAATGCTGTCATTTGCAGCAGTTTGGGTAGAGCTGGGCATCAGCACAGTAAGTGAAGTAAGCCAAGCCCAGAAAGGCAAGTACTACACGATTTCACTCCTATACTGAGTCCAAACAGTTTGAGTCATAGAAGTTGAAAGTAGAATAGTGGTTGCCAGGAACCAGGACAGCAGGGAGGAGGGAAGGGTGGGGAAAGTTGGCAGAGCACACTACCTCAAAATCAAATATGAGAAATAATTGTGGTACTCAACAGCGAGGAATGATGTTTAGATGATTATTGTGTGTAAATTTTAAATCATATGCACCAAAAAGAAAAAAGCGAAAACCAAATAAATTCTTCCCTGCTCAAGTCTTTTGAAATTGCTCAGTGTCTAAAGAGCTACGCTGCTCTGATCCTTGGTTATAGAATCTTCCCCGGGGGACTGTTCTTTTTCAAGGGTTACTTCTCAGTGGAAACTCCCAGCCAGCTAAGCCTGTCTCTTATTCACTCTGACCAGAGCTCCCCAGCTTCAAGCATACCAGGACAATGAATGTCCCAGCAGGTTCTTTAAAACAGCCAAGACGGTACAATAACCATTTCATTTTGAAAAGCCTGGCAGCCTGTCACTTGTAGAGATAGCTTTCTTTCGGTTGCAGGTGCTGAGAATGCAGCAGTTGTCCTCTGCTACAGCCCTCCATGCCTCTGCTACTCTGTCGCTCTGTCCACTTTCCACATCGAAGGCTTTCATGCCAAGCACACACAGATCAGGCCCTGGCATACTGCCTTCTGAGCCTGTCACCTCTTGTTTGGCAAGGGGCTTCTTAGCATCATGTCTTTGTCTCTTCCCAGCAATGACTCATTTTTTAAAACCATCCTTTGTGGGAAGAATCCCCCAGCCAGCCCTGGTTGCTGGTGTCTGAGCCATGATGCTGTATTGGCTCAAGCTGCTCTTCCATGCATTCAAGGTGCTACATGCTCTAAATATTAGCAGAAGTTAATTTTATTTTCTCTGCTCCACTTGAAGTAGAGTCTTCAAGACCAGCCATTCAATTTATTAAAGTCACTCACAATCTAGAAGGTCCTAATGTTAATTGGGAAAAGAGCCAACAATAATTTGTCAAAACCCACTAAAAAAGATTCAATAATAGCCACATTCATAAAAAGAAATATCCCATCACTTACTGGAGCTGCTGAGATCTCTACATGCCCACACTCATCACAGATATATAGAGTTAAAGGAAACAGCAAAAATGCTTAAGCTTTTCTATAGCATGAAGGTCTAGAAAAATCAAAAGCCAAAAATATAATTCCCAAGAGGAGAGTCATCCACCCAGGAAATTGACATAAAGTGAGAGCATTTGTGCCATATGATCCTGTGACCTTTCTAACCCTTCCCATTCATAGTTCAAGAAACCAATCAGACTCTATACAGACACATTATGACCATCCATTCACACAACCCTTACAAACTGGCCTCTCACCATAGACTAGATGCTATGCTGAATGCTAGGTAGATATTGGTGAAAATTCCCAACACAAGTTCCACCTACACGAGATAACAGGGAGCTATGAATTAAAGTCGTACATCGCAAGTGTATGGGAAGAGAGACTGGACAGAGCTCTGAAGTACTCTTTACGCTGGAAAGGAAACAAGCATGGAGGAAGCAAGAAAGGATCCCTGCTCCCACCTCAGAGTTTCATATTCCAGACAGATTCAAAAGCACACAAGATACTGAGTCCACAAGAAATAAAAATCCTTTGATAGCAAATTAAAATGAACAACAAATCAATAAGGGATCAAACAAACATCAAGACCCAGATATCGCAGCTTGAGTTGTTCAGGTCTGGGTATAGGTGGACAGATTCAAAGGCCTTGGACCTGTGTCGTGTGTCACACAGATGACTTGAAGCCTGCTCCTAACTGTAACTCTCAGAAGAGAAGTGCCCTGCAAATAGAGCAGGTTGGGAAATGTCCACCCACCCACTAAAGAAAAGGATAAGAAAAGCTCTGAGCTGGAAACGGTGTTGATAGTCTCTCAAAAAGAACTGTTTATATAATCATTCTTTTGCATAAGTCTAGGGTTGGAGTGCAGCTGTTCATACAAACAAGGCTTCTGGGAAGGGTCAGTGATGTCTTGTGAAAACAAACATAAATCCTGTCTGTAGGAAAAAGGATCCTCCAGTCCCTTAGGGTCAACTTTTAAGATTAACCAGAAATGTACTCAGATTTTATAAAAGTGAATAGAAACTCAAGATAGCAGTCCATTGTAAGAATCAACGAAAAACTATAAGACATTTAAACCTCAGATATCAGATCTCACAGGGAAAGAATAATATGCCCGAGATGCCCACAGAAATAAGAGTTAGAACTGAATTTTGAGAAAGAGGCAAGATGTGTGTAAAAATTCTTTGACAGATTTCCAGAGGAAAGGAAAGGGAAAAGGGCTAGACACCTTGTGTTGACTCTCAGATCTGCCCTGTCCATCCCTCCCACCACCCAAATTTGATCTCTAGGGACACTCAGACCAGGAATACTGTGGACCCCTTCTGAGCAGGTTTGGCCAAAGTGGACAAGTGGACGACAGACAGGGGAACAGAGGCAAGAGAGTGAGTCTGGGTGTTCATACTCTGGACTCCTTCCTGGAGGGCCAGAGCTGGCTGTACTTTGACAGTAGTTCATGGCTCCAGAGTTAACCTGGTCTGTGTCCCTTCCCTTCTCCAGCTTCCACTGACTTCCTATCTGCTGCACCTTCTGTCACTGCAACTTAGGAGTCTCCACCCTCTTCCTGTGTACGATTTTCACAAAGCGGGAAGGGGAGAGAACACTCACTACAGAGAAATGGTGACTCTACAACATCACCATTTGCAATCATAACAACAGCAGCCAGAGAACTGTGGGGCAATGTCTTCCAAGTGCAGCTGAGATGTGGAATTGCATTACAGTATCGGTCACTGGCAAACACAAGCAGCGGTTTAAGGAAAACAGAAACCAAGAGGATTCTCCAACAATAGACATTCACTACAATAAATACATATGAAAATTGTAAAAATGCATGAAAATATTAGAGTAAGAAAATTTAGTAAAGCATCTGACAGCAAAACCAGCACATTAGTCAACACTATTCTACATGCCATTAACAAAGTAAGAATATGCACGCTTAAAAATAAGATGGCTGAGAGTAAGTCTAATGCAGGATCTGTTGTGCTGGAAGTTAGCAATTGATGGACCTTCTGAGATGTGCTTCAGAAGAGAGATTCGTAAGATTATAATAGGCAACCCAAGATGCCAACTCAAATTGACCTAATGATTAGCATCATTCAAATCACAGAACAATACAGGGGTGTGGACAGGCATAGACATACTTAGTTTTTCAAATATAGTATATGCATATGTACATGCTATTTCATATTCAAAAATTAAAATGTAAGGAGAATTCAGAATCAAGAAAGTCAACAAAATAATTTTTAAAGAAAAGTTAAGAATCTGACATTGCCAAATTGTCAAGTAAAATTAAAAACAGAAATACCCAAAATATACTAAGTCTCTTTTTTTCAATGACCTTGGCAACAATCTCTCACTGAAGCTGCAGAGATGGAGTTCAGACAGACTGCACTGAAATGGGAAGGATGAGAAAGGTTGACGTCTCTGCCTCAGTGTTTGGTTCTCTCCTGCCAAAGAGAAAGAGGTGGCCAGAGGAGAGTAAGGAGGGAGTTTGCTTCTTCTGAGTAGATGAACACATTGAATGTTTACTGGGAAAAAGAAGGATGGGGGAGAGGAGAGAGGAAGACACGGGACAGGAAAGTGCCCCTCAGATGTGTTCCGGCTGCTTGAGGAAGGGAACAGAGAGCAAATGTGCAGATTTAGTGCAGCCTGGAAGGAGACAAAAGAACACCAACAAGAAGCTTAAACAAAGTAAAAGGAGTGGTAAGTTATTAAAGGAACCATTTCAAGGTTTATTTTGGAAATGAGCAATGAGAGGTCCCAAGGGCACACACTCCTCCCTCACACCATTTCCCTTTACCCAGCTTCGATGTTGGTAAATTGAGTAGCAAGTCCAAGACACTTGGACAGGCAGAACCTGTCGATATTCCTGGGAGGTATTTACCAGCAGACACAGGTTTCATTGTCTGCTGATTTCAAGCAGCAGACAGAATCCTCAGGTCTAGGCCAGGCAGGGCTCAGCACTAGCTGCTCTGCTCTGCTTAACTCTACAAAAGTTATCTGGAAGACAACTATGGGGTGGGGAAACACTGTAAGATTGAGCAGCTCACAGTGCCACAGAGCAAAGGAATTGCAAATTGTCGAGTTTTGCACATTAAAACATTAATCTCCCTGCAGGGAGCAACTTCAGTCATTCCTTTGCAAATGTCTTCTTCAAGAATTCATTAGGGTGACTTGGACAACCTTCCTATTCATTAATTCAAAGGACATGTTCATATGCACTCCCCTGCATTTTCAGTGAATGATGGTCAGGCTGGAATCTCAAATTCTTGTTACCAGAAAGCTTTTCTTGCTCTTCCCAAAATTAAGTACCTCTGTTGAAGGATCTGCAGATGAACCTCACCAGTGAGCTCAGCAAACAGATCTGCAGCGGTCATGCAATGCTGACTCCCAACAGCCTTCCAGTAGAAGATGGAAGATCTTTCACAGGACGGAATTGGTCCGTGCTTATCTGAATGAAGACTTGCCACCTGAGGTGCTCATTTCTTGCAAATACATTGTTCTTGCAGTGTAGCTGAATTCCCACGGTATCTGTACTATAAGTAACCATGGTACAAATAAACCTTCACAGCACTGGTGCCATCTGGGGTAAACAAAGCCTTCTTAAAAATAAAGTATATTCTGTGCTCAGCACATATCTTCTAAGACTGCAGGAGAGAGAGCAATGCAGCATACACTGTGGCCATTCTCTACTTAGCCACCAACATCTATAGTCAGCTTTAACCAGTGCATTTTATAGAAGCTAACATTTATTTCTACTTATGTGGATGTTCTGAGTAGAAAATTCAGCAATGAGTCAAGTTTTTAAGCGTGCCCAATGCTCATAAAACGACCGTGTAAATGAAGTCGATTGGATTCCAAAGCTCTCGTGGATGGCACAGCAGATGTTTCCTTCAACTATGATGGTTTTTTAGGCCATGAAACAAAATTTGGCCTAGAATGTTCAAAGTGCATGATTAAAGGTTTCCAACTGCTGGACAATTTTATGCTCATCACACAGAATCTCCAGATATTAGGTATCTACTCAACAGAGTGCCTCCAGGCAGACTTACACAAGCATTTTCAAAAGTTGAAGAGAAAAATACTACAGGTGAGTATTGTGTTTAGTCAGACTCCCTCACGGATTGGAACAATCATAACACTTCACAAACAACAGGCCAAGTCTTCCTAGCCTCTGCCACCCTGCTGCAAGCTTTGGGAATGGGGAAGGAGGGCGTCGGTTTTCTTTCCCAACACTGGAATTTCACAGAAGAAGGCTGAACTCTGACCTCAGAACCTTTTACTCACTTCAGGAGCTGGGTGGATTGCAAGGGCAAGGCCTCGAGTGTTGTAAGGAATTCGCTCAGAAGCCTCAACCTACTGGTTCCTTAGTGTGTGCATGAAACATGATAAACTACCCCTCTCTGTGTTAATTCTCTCAACTGAAAGGTGAGGGCAGTAATGATGCTGGTTCACACAACTGTGAGGAGGAGAATCAGTGTGCAACTCAGGATGTCAAACAACCTAGCTGTTAGGACTTTTATCAAAATAGATCCTTCTGCTTTGTGTGTTCGCATGAATACATATTTTTTTCTCTGTATGTCCCAATTTTCTATTGTTCTTTCTCACAACTATGATAAGGGTGATGAAGAATGCTCCAAACTGCTCATCCTCACCAGGACAGGAGTTGGGCCTGCCATTGTTACTCAAATACCTTGCAAGTCTTTGCCGAAGTTCACTGTCATGGTGTGGTGAGAATTTCACTGGTCCACCTTGCACAGGCTCTGGGGCTGGGGCAACACAAGCCCTCCAGGAAAGTAGAATGTACTCAAAGCCATGTGTTTAGCAGGGTGCCTGGTGGCACATGGTAGACCCTGCACAAGTCTATGGCCCTCTTCTCATTTCTGCCGTCCTTTCTCTCTCCAGCTCCTGTGAACCCACACACCATGGGAATGTATGTATGCACACATACAACAACTTTTACAACACCAAAATTCTCCCTGAAATAGTAAGAATTTACCACTAGGTCAAGTTTGGCTAGACCTTTAACTCCAAGCTGTGTGATTTTTCTTGGGTAAAGTCATCCTTCTGTATTGTTCATTCACTTATCAAAACAATATTGAGACAATTACATACAATGAGTCCTACTGGGCATTACACCCATTGATTAACTGAAACTCAAAGTAAAAATGCCAAAAGTAAATGAAAACTCCCAATAAAGAAATAAAAACTGTGCTCATTAATTTCAACCTTGAGCTTGATTGGAGAAAGATACATCCAGGACATGTGGTGGCAAGGGCAGGGGAGAGAAGCCTCTCCCACTCCACCCCTCCCAACCTCCTACCCCCCACCCATCCCCCACCCATCAATGCCTGAAGCAGGTGGGAGAGCTGGAGAGCTGGCTCTGCCTCTCATCAGCTGCAGCACTCAGGAGAGTGGCCCCTATGCCATGCCTGGGCAACACAGTTGAGCTGACCCTAAAGGTGTAGGTGTGGGAGATCAGACACTGAGGACATGAAAGCAGGAGAACTGGCCTTGCTCATAGAAGCAGTGGGTGAATTCACCAGGACAGGAGGAGAGCTCACCCTAGTGGTGGTGAAAAGGGACAGTTGGCGGGCTGACCAATCCTGCAACTAACCAGGGTTATGTGTTGACCCATCCCAATATCCAACCCATCTGTGATCTGCTGGAACACGTGCAGGGACTGGTCCTGCAGACTCAAAGCTTCAAAATTTCCACAACACAGGGCAACATCAGGATGACCAAGAGAAGTTCCAGTCAGCACCCAGCATGGATAGTGTAGCAGAAACAAGAGGCCTCGAACCAGACCAAAGACTCTGCAATGAACACTTGCAAGTAAAGATACACGGACAAAAATATATGAGTTACTGCGTGACTCATATGTGACACTAGAGCTTCCGTGACAAAATTTACTTTTCTTTCTTTCTTTTTTCTCTTACATTTTATTTTATTTTTGGGGGGCAGAGGGTGGATACAAAGGGATAGGGAAATGGATGGGATGAAGACGAGTGATGTGAAGGACACAAAGAATATCCAGGACATAACTGAGGCACACCTTTGGGTTCCTCTGTGAGGGCTTCTCCAGAGAAGATTAACTGGACTGAATAAAAATGGGGAAGAGAAACCCCACTGAGTGTGAGCATCCCCTGAATTCTCTTCACTCTGCTGACTGGGAGGAGCTGGTTCCACCCCCATGACTTTTCCACCATTATGCACAGAATTCCTTTGCACCAGGAGCCTGACAGCCTACTTACACCAGACAGTCTACCTGCACCAGACAGTCTACCTGCACCAGACAGTCTACCTGCACCAGACAGCCTATCTATCCCAGGCAATCTACCTACATCAATCTACCTGCACCAGACAGTCTACCTGCACCAGCAGTCTACCTACATCAATCTACCTGCACCAGACAGTCTACCTACACCAGTCTACCTACACCAGACAGTCTACCTGCACCAGAGAGTGTCACAGCAAAAGGAGAAGTGGCTACTGCAGGATCTAGAAACATGGTTGCATGATGGTATATGAGCCAGTACTATTACTCAGATTTTCTCTACACTCCTGGACTTTACACATAATTCCACATTTTTTTTGTGCAACCAAGGAGTCTGCTTAAGCTCCTTAACTCTTACAGTTAGAATATTTTTAAAATGTAAACTTACAAAATGCACTTGTAATAATAAAATATTTTATGACTTTGGGTTCCAGAACATTATTAAAAATTATATTGCTACAATGTAGAAAATACTGTCTAATATATCTTTTTATTTCAATACCACATTCATTCACATAGTAAAAGGAAAATTTAGCCAAAAATTAAAGTAGCTCTAAGATTGACTTCTTATTGAAGATACTAGTTCCTGAGCAGTGTGTATTTTATGACTTTTGTTGTATTTACATCATGTGGCTTCTTTGCAAGACTGGTTATGCTAAGGAACTATGGCTTAAAAACCAATGGAATGGACTCTGAATTGTTATCTAAATTGTTTTGTGGTTTTACCCAGAGATAATCCTTTAATCTTCTTCCATTTTCAAGTATAAGACTACTATATAATTAGATGATTTTTGTTCAAAATGTGGGGGGAGGTAGGCATCAAGGCAGACATGGAAAGGTCATTGGACAAAAAGAGTCTACTGTCTACTTCCAATGTGAGACCCAGGATGGGACTCAGATGGTCAGGTTTCCAGCCAAGCCATCCCAGTATTCCTATCATTTGATTTAAGTTTTAAGTTTGACCAGATGTAGACCATCTTCAAGCAAAAGTATGGCCAGGAAACAGAACAATGATGTGTATGTCACTTGCTTTGGTAGATACTTGTCATGTGAAAATACACACAAGTGTATAACTTCAGAAATTATACATTCGCTTATACACATCTGCAATCCATTTTGTTTCTTCTAATTCTGGAGAACCAAGTTCAAAAGGCCAGACAAGTAACAAACACAAGGAAAATAAGTCAAATATAAGACAATAGAGAATGACAGAGACAGTAGCAAATGAATAGGTATTCTATCCAAAGACAGCTGAATTCAATGTTTTACAAGATTCTGTCATCCTTATCTGACTAGACACAAAATTCAATTTTGAAAGCATATTATGTTTTTATCATCAATTCTAGAAATTCTTGTAAATCTTATACAAAATGTAGCAATTTTATTTATGATACCTATGGAGACAATTGACTGTAGCTGTAATTCAAAATGTTAATCAATGGTCAGTTAAAACAAACACATTTTCCTGTTGTGCATACTCAGCCATATACCTTTTTCATGCAGAATAATTGGATATTGTTAGTACATTGAAAGATGTAGGTGACAGGTGTCAGGCTGGAGGGAATAGCTCAGCAGTTGAGAGCTCTTGCTGTTCTTACAGAAGACCTGAGTTCAGTTCCTCCTGAACTCCAGCTACAGGGGACCTAATGTCCGGCACCTGCACACACATACACATACACACAGATACACAAATAAAATCTAAAAAAAGTATAAAGTAATGTTGCAATTGGGTTCTAAATGCTAATTCTAAGCACAAGAAAGAACAGATTAATAATTATATTAATAGATGTCAATACTAGTATTGGACTTCGATAGTACATTTTATAAGACATTGATGGATGTGATCTCATTTGATTCTCATTAGCAAATCGGTGGGGGTGGTTATGATATCTACATAACTGGAAAATAACAAACCACTATGTCTGGATCCCAAAGGTTCAGTGATCTCCTCCGTACCAGGACCCACCACAATAGCCCATGCAGACTACCTGTAAAAACTTTACATCATTAAATAATTACTAAAATGATTGTCCTTTTTATTCAAAATCATGGGAATCTATGGAATATTTCTGAATGTCCCAGATATTTTTCTGCCTAGAGGAAAAATCACATGTCATGCTGGCTATTACTCACATTATAAACTTAATTTTAATGCTATGCTGGTTTTAGTTAAGTTCCAAAATACATTTTTGATGCTGTTATTGAACTACTGTCAAAATTTGGTGTCTTTATTTGTAGTTTTACCACATATCATTTCAAATAATCTTTTAAATACACAGGGAATAAATAATGAATAAGTAAGTGTAAGCACATAAATAAAACACCCAGGACAACAAGGCCAGACATTGTAACCTCTCTAGACTGATTATTACTCATAGGATGTTCAAGGAACACTACCTTGTCCCCATAAAGCTCTTTTCTCTCTCTCCCAACTACAGGAGGCTATCAAGAGAGTGCAGCTACAACTCTCTACTTTTCAAACATGTTTGTGGAGATGTTACCCAATAATACCACTTACCTAGGTCCCTCCTGGTTTTAGCACTAGGGTACCTCACAACCAATCAAACCAAGATATTGTCAGAAAATGGAAGGTGGAAGTATGCTAGAGGCTCATGGTGTCCTGCTGAACTGAAACTGCATTTTCAGTAAGTTTTCATTGACTTTAAATAATGTTCATGTGGACCAGTGTGCTGGAAGGAAAGAAAACACCAAACCAATATGTTATGTTTTTCTTTTTGCATGTATATGTGTAGAGTATACATTCATATGTAGATGAAAGTGGGGGGTGTTTGATCTCCACTGTATGTAATGAGGCAGGGACTCTCACTTGAACCCCAAATTCACTGTTTCAGCTAGTTTAGCTAGCTAGCTCACTCCTATGCACATGAGAACCCAAATAAAATGTGTGATCTGAAGCACTACTGCAGTGTCTCTCCTTGGCAGCATTCACACTGGCCTCCTTCCCTCCTGCGTGTGCATTCTTCCTCAGCACCTGTCACCAAGAGCTTCCACCAGGGAAATTTAAGCGAGGGGGAGAAAACCTCCCTAGAGGCTTTGGGAGGCTTTTTATCATTGCTGCTACTCCATGCTTCAAGCATACAAGCAAATAGAAGCATGCAAAACGAAGCACAGAAAACAGCAAATAATCAAAAGCCAGTTCAATTACCTGGCCCATGAAATCAAGGTGGATGTTTGTAGATACTGACCCCTGCAACCCACCTGTCCAGAAGCCCTTGCAATTTTAAACAGGTAGATAAAACTGATTCTTGCTCAACACCCAAGTGCACATTTTAAAATAGCAGTTCCTATGAACAATCCTGATGACACAGAGGGGCTGCCTTTGAAATGATGTGACTGCAATTGTAGGCTCAACACAGACCTGAAGACACCTTTAAAAATACTTGTCTGTTGGCAACCTCCGGAGACAAGCCCAAGAAGATATAGTCCTCCAGTCAGAGAGAAAGGAAGCGCAACTTCGAGAAAATGGGAAGGATTACTGTTGAGAAAGCAAGGCTTACCCACTTGTGTGATTTCAATATGCAAATGGTTTCCTACTCAAAAGATCAAAGCATGGGTGGAGCAGGCCACAAGAATATATTATAGAAATTTGGCTATATAGTAAAGCTATACCTAGAAAAATCAAGGAACTTTTCTAGAGTAAAGCCATTTATCAATGAATATTTGGTGTTATTTAGCTTTTAATATATACCAGCTGTCTTCTGCTATGAAATTCTTGTACACCCATATACTATTATGGTCATATGGCAAGCAGTTAAACTTCTCAGACCTACTGCCTATCCACAAGATAACACCCATGCAGGGCATAGGAGACAGGCAGGCTGTAGATGCATAGCTTTGTTTCTTGTGTGAATGAAGCTCAGACAATGCCCCTGCCTTCAGGCCTAGTAGCATTGCAGAGCTACTGACTAAGCAGAATAGGGCTTTTTGCATAAACAGGTGCAGTAAAGACTGGAGCAGGATTATTGGCCAGAGCAGAGTCACATGGCCAGGAGAAAAAGAACAAGGTAGTTTTGGTAGATGGTAGACATAGCTGCTAGATGGCAGACAGAGCCGCATGGCCAGAGAGAAGAGAAAGAGGCAGAGTTTCTGTAGATGGCAGACAGAGCCGCATGGCCAGAGAGAAGAGAAAAGGGCAGAGTTTCTCAGAGCCAAGGGTAAGGAGCAAGGAAGGAAAGATGGAGGATAAAGATGATGCCAAAAGCATAGGTGCTTAGTTAAGTCTATGACAGGGCAGTAGGTACAGAGAGGAGCTGAATGTGATAACGGAGCTGAAGCTGTATAGACAGAATTTTGTCATAGAGAAATAAACAGATGAAAGAGCATGGTGTACATAGATTCTTTTCCCTCAGATAATCCCATGCCAGACATAGTATCTTCCCAAGGACCCTGGAAGGAATTTTTTTCAGGGCAGGCCCTTGGGAAAGTTCCATTAGAAGGACGTTAAAATAGATGGTGAGATAGCACTTTAGAAACACATAAACAAATTGTGCATATGAAAATATTTCTGGGCAGTTTTCATGTTAAAGAACTCTATAGTTAATGTACAGGCCCACATAATAAGTGATAGCCCTTGGCAGGACAGCCAACACCGCCACACATTTTTGACAAGCCAAAGATGATTATCTTACAGGTAATTTTGTCAAATTTAATACAAGAAGTAAAATCTCCCCTGAGCAGTATCTGTTGCAATTTTGTTGATACACAAAATTCTGTATATTTTTATCGGTATCTTAACATCTCATAAGTTGTCTGGTTAAGGAATTGAACTATCATTGATAAATATTTATACCGAATGTAGTCTGAAGTAAAAGTAAAAGAACTTAAAACCAATATATGTTGACCTCAAAGTTGTAGCCTAGTACCAGGAAAGGGAAGCCTTTCAACTTGCTGTGCCTGTCTCCATAGGGCCCTGTAACACCACGAGTCAAATGTACGAAGTAGCTCTACGAACAAAAGATAAAAACAAACAGTTCAGACACGGCCAATCTCATTTGGCTGAAAACTAGGAAAGCCAAGGTCAAAGGGGACATAACTCACAATTCCTTCGTCAGTTTGATGAGTGAATGATAAAAAGGGGGAAAATGTAGGAAGGATAGGTAGGATGGTTGGTGTCTTCCATGTGTCCTTATACACAGCATGAAAAGTCGCCAAAATCAAACCTTTAGTGAGATTTAGATAAGACTGTAACTTTGAAAGTTGGCAGTTTTCCTTAATTCCATTTATCCACTCAATAAGATTCAATTAAAACCCCAAAGTATATTGGATTACAAAATTATTCTAAAATTAATTTGGTAGAAAGATCAATGAGAGTGTCTTAAGAACATTGAGGGGAGAGAAAAGTACTAGAAATGAGGTCTCAAGTGTACAGGACATAAAAGTATAAAAATGGTATTGAAGCCTGTGTTACATTCATAAAGCAAGTGAAAAAAAACCACTAGAATAAAATAAGTGCAGCAGAACTGAAAGCCCACTAAAGGCAAGTGTGGGAGCATCTGCAAGCGTGTGCACAAGTTTGCAATGTTTGTAAGTGTGGGAGCATCTGTATGTGTGCACATGCAGACTAAGATAATATTTTATTCCATTGACAGCATAAAGGCTAAATAGAGAAGAAGTGTCATATGTAAAAATTGTCATGGGAAGAAAATGCCTATTTTCAACTGCTTATTTTGTATTATCAATGAAAAAAGTTGGACATATGAGAAAAAAGAAAAGCATTTAGTAGTTAGATATAAATCATTTTAAAGGAAAATCAACTTAGGTAAATCAGAAACTTCTTTGTGGATTAAAAAATCCAGTTTTCACAAGCAAAAATGTCATGGGAAAAACATGGATATTCAGTTTAACCACAACCATATTTTCAACTTTTATATACAAAAAAGATCCAAGTAATATAATTGGCCAAAGTTCAATATTGCCACTACATAAAGGACAGTTTGGTGAAAGGGGACACAGAGTCTCAATGTACAGCCAGGCTAACTACATGGATTGGAATCGAACCGTAATGTGCAAATGAAAATAAGGCTTGTGCAGCAATCAGTCTTATTCAATGGAGCCAAGGAGAAGAAACACAGCACTCAAAAGCCTAGATTATGTTCTCTTTCTTGTGTGCATGTGTGCTTTACGTGCATGTGTGTGTACTTGTGTGGCAAGTATGCTAACTCATGAATGCACATGTAGAGGCCAGAGGAATCTGCGATAGTTTTTGGAATGCGGTCACTTGCTGGACCTGGAGCTTTCCATCTTGGGTACTATGGCTGGCCAAGGAGTCCCAGGATCCACCTGTCTATGCCGGTCACCCCATCATGCTGGAGCTACAGTACACACACACACACACACACACACACACACACACACACACACACACACAGAGAGAGAGAGAGAGAGAGAGAGAGAGAGAGAGAGAGAGAGAGAGAGAGAGAGGAGAGAGAGAGATTTTTTACATGGCTTCTAGGCATCCAAGCTCAGATCTGCAGCTTGCTCAGCAAGCTTTTGGCTCACTGAGTCGTCTTCCTAAACTCTAGATTTTAAAATAGAATCTACTTTGATCATACATCCATTCTACTCCTAACCAGCAATGTGACCTTGGGTAGGGTTAGTTAACTGCCCTCAAAGGACATCCTCTAACCCTTAAAATGAGAGGGTGGATCTAGGAATAAATCTTCATGAACGAAACACGTATGATGCCCCGCCTGCTTCAATACCTAGCACTAAGTAAAAACAAAGAGGGAACAGTAAGACTCTCTTGCAGCTATCCCACGGACTGAGTGGATAACATGGACACCAACAACAGGCTTTATTCTGTGAACAGCTTCTAGAGTGCCTCAGTCAGTCCTAGCTTTTGTTGTTTAAATTACCCTCACCCTCTGAATTAACACATTTTTGTAGCCCTAGTGCTGGTGAAATGATGTTGCAAGTCTTCCTATGAGAATGCAAATAAATGCAAGCCTTCTGTAAAACAATTCAGTAGTTGAGTGTGAGGGCTTTTTAAACACTTCACATCCTTTATTCAATATGCTAGTTTTAGGAATTGTTCCTTTGTGGGGGAAAACAGAATATCAGACTATGAGATCAAATGGAAAATATTTGTCACACTTTGATGATAACAAAATCATCACCAATAATCTAAAATCTAAAAAGAATTTCTCTGTTTACTAGATAACTTACTATATAATTCTCTCTCTCTCTCTCTCTCTCTCTCTCTCTCTCTCTCTCTCTCTCTCTCTGTCTGTGTGTGTGTGTGTGTGTGTGTGTGTGTGTGTGTTTATATGTGTGAATGCTGGTGCACTCCACAATGTGCAGGCGACAACCTGAAGTGCCTGTGCTCACCACCCACCTTCTTGGAGGCAGGGTCATTTGGTAGCATTTCTGCTGCACATGCAGGCTGGCTGGACCCTGGGCTTCTGCAGCTTCAGTCTCTGCCTATCATCTCTCATAGGAGTATCAGGACTGCAGATATTTCTGCTATGTGTCCAGCTTCCACATGGGCTCTGGGCATACAAACCCACGTCCTCTCTGTGGGCCATCAAGCACTCTGACCTAACAAGCCATGCCTTGGCTCCTATATAACATTTTTTCAGCTCACTGTGTTTGACAGCGTGGGGAAGTGGTCATCTTAGTTATTCACTGCTATGAACAGAACACAGTCTAGCAGAGAACCTTGCAGGCAACAGGTGTCAATCAGTATCTAAGCTGACTTGAAGGACAGAATTTTAAATTTAAAAAAATCAGAATGCATACCCACAAATACACTGTAATCATTATTAAAAGAATCATAGAAAATTCTAGAAAGAAATGTAAAATGCTAACAGTGTTGATTTACATGACTTTTTGTCTGCCTCTTTAGACTTCACTTGTCCATTATTTGTGTCAATGGAGGCTTACTATATTTATAGTCATGAAAATAATGAACAGTGAAAAACTTAAGAGAATCAGATAGAATCCAATGGCTCCATTGCTTCCTGATCTACTATGTTGAGTGTTTTCCATTCTCACTGATACATAAGACAGGAAAAGAAACATGAACAACATGAATAAATGGGGAAATAATCTTTAAACACATCCCAGGAAGGAAATCATTCTGGTTTGAATCTGAATCATCCAGGAGCTTTTGTTTGTGTTACCAGCTGGTAATTCTTTGTGTGAGTCTACAGAGACACAGGGAGGTGGGACTTGGCTGCTGGAAGTAGGCTGTTATGGAACAAGAGCTGATAGTGGAGCCTGGCCCATGGCTCCTGTCACAGTCTAGGTCCCTCTCTATGTAAGGAAACTCACATGGATCCTGCCACCACAAACATCACCATGTCTTCTGCTCCATGACGGACTGAGATGCTTCCAAACCCTGAGCCAAAGGAATCTCCCTTCTATGCCATGATTCTGTCAGACAGAGTGTTCACAAATATAACTAATTTAGAAAGCACCACATGAAAAATTAATTAAGTAGAAATACATGTCTGTTAAGAAAATTATGCTAGTTTTTATTCCCTATATAATTTATACATATATTAATGAAATATGGTAATAAACTCCCTTTGAAAGAGATTATTAGTTTTCTCTAAAGGGAATTATATCTGATTCTAGACATATAATGGCCAGGAAATTGTATACTGTCAACTTTCTGAAATCTTTCACAATTCTTTTCATTTGAAACTTCAGTGCTACAAAATGTAAAAGCTGTATTTCAGTAGATCCTTGCCTTTCTCAAAGGAGAAGCCCAAATAACATCTCAAATTCTCAGATAGTCAAACATTCTTGCCTCAGATAATGAGTTCTAATTCAAGTAAATTTGCAAGATGCCATGATTTCTGGTTTTCTAAGGAAAGCATGATAGTTTATTCTAGGAATTGTCTTAAAATGTCCTTCTATGATACATACCACCTTGACCCTACACTCATTCTAATACTAATCAATTTCGTGATCTTGGGTAAGTCAGTTAAATTTGTAAAGAACTATTTTACAGCTATGCATCCTTGAATATAATTTCTATGATTTGCTCCCAAACCCCAAAGAGATAGAAAGTGCATGGGACTACAGATGAAATAAAAATGGTACTGAGTGGACAACCGTAGCATCTGGCTATGGAGTAGACAAGAATCCACTGGACTAGGCTTATGAATTTTTATGTAATAAAAATATTTTAACTAATGCATCTCTTAGCTGCCAGCTTTGGTTGATGACTGTTTTCCCTCAGTCTCCATTCCTACGACAGCCACGTGCAGTGAACGTGATTCAAAGACCACACATCATCCAGAAAGGGAAAGAATATAGTTGCTCCATCCTGCTGCACCTATGAATGAACTGATAATTCATGTGACTCATAATTTAATTATCCATCTAAAAACAAGCAAGTCTACAACCAGATTAACCAAGAAGAAATTGTCTCAGTAACTTTCATCTGCATAATCCCCAATAAATCATAAGTGCCTCACAGCTGGTCCAGTTTGCTCTCTGTTGCTATCATATAACAGAGAGCACTCAGGAATAATGTAAGCATCCACACTGTAGTTTCCCTCCCTCCTTCCTTCCTTCCCTCTCTCCCTCCCTCCTTCCCTCCCTCCCTCCCTCCTTCCCTCCCTCCCTCCCTCCTTCCCTCCCTCCCTCCTCCCCTCCTCCCTCCTTCCTTCCCTCCCTCCCTCCTCCCCTCCCTCCCTCCTTCCTTCCCTCCCTCCCTCCCTCCCTCCCTCCTTCCTTCCCTCCCTCCTTCCTTCCTTCCTTCCTTCCTTCCTTCCTTCCTTCCTTCCTTCCTGTGTTGTTTAGTTGGTAGTGTTGTTGTTTATTTTGTCTTGTTTTTTAAGCAAGGACCTTACTATGTATCCTAGGATGGACCTTAACTCATTATCTTCTCATCTCTGTTTCCTTAGTGATGGAATTAGAGACATACACCAGTATGCACAAGTCACTTGGTTTTGTTTGTTTGTTTGTTTGTTGAATTGATGAGGCAGAGCTGGGAGGGAGGCTCAGGGGAATAGAACAGTCAGTGATCCTTAGGGGAAAGTCAGGGTGCACTGTGAAAGGATTGGGATTCAAATGTAGGTGTTTGACTTCTGAATATCCATATGCTTTTATTTTTATTGTGTTCTTTTAGTTTTCCCTTTCCTGCTTGCTTACCCAGTCATAAGCAAAGTTCTGGCACGTTCAATTCAATTAATCCCAAAGAGTTCTTTAGGTATGTAAATGCCTCACAAAAGCAGATTATGCTAAATATTTCAAATAACAGATCTCCAAAATGCCATTCTAATGTTTGTGTGCTTGTAGACTCTAACTAAATTAACTCACTCATGATATAAGTAAATAATTTAAAAGAAAAACTTTAAAAATGAGTGTGATGAAAACGACCTGTAACAGCTAAGCGCTGCACACTGCCACCTGGTGTTAAGTGTCTGTAATGTCAGCCGCCCGTGGAAGCTGCCAAAAGGGGCAAATGCTATATTTTAAAGCAATTCTACCTCAGGACAATTTGGAAACATATCAAGATTTCAACAGGAAAAAAAAAAAAAAATCAGGGGCCTGTTGGGAATAGATGAAATCATACATGCCATTAAAAGTAACCTTTCTCATTAAGACATATCCAAGTAGGTTAGTAAATATAAAAATCTATAGATTTTGTTAACTAAGACAGGAAATAGTTTGTTTTAAGGTGGTATTTGTGTATGTGATGCTTGAAATTGAATCCAGGGCTTTTCACATGCTAGACAAGTCCCTCTACCACTGAGGTGGGGTTCTGTTTATTATTTTCTTTTGTTTGTTTTGAGACAGGATTCTCTGTTATCCCACGGGAGCCTTAGACCCCTGTGTATAGCTAAGAGTGACCTTGAACTCCTCTGGTTCTTTCTGCCTCCAGCTCCTGAGTTCTGGGATTACAGAGGTGCAAAACCACATGAAACTCACATTTTAACATTGAGCTTCACCTAGCAAAATATTTTATTGTGGGGGCTGGAGAGATGGCTCACTGGTTAAGAATGGTCAAGAGGATTGGAGTTCAGATCTCAGAACCCACAGGACAAGCTGACGGCTATCCTATTCATGCCTATAGCCTCAGCTCCAAAGACACCAGGAGCTGATTTCACCCAGCCCAGAAAACTGCAGCGTTAGGTTCAAGAGATACTCTCCCCGCAAAGGAAAAGTTAGAGAGTGTTAGAGGGTAGCAGACACCCACTTCTGACCTCCATGTGCAAAAGTCATATGACAACACACACACACACACACACACACACACACACACACACACCCCTAAATAAATGTTACAAAAATATTTTTAAATAGTAAAATGTAAAATCTTTAAAAATGTTTTTTTAATGTATCTGTAAGTGTGACACATCTAGTGATTGTGCCATATGAGAGTGTTCAGAGTGACATCAGGTGATGGTAAATAATTATTAATGATATTTTAATGTTTCCTCAAAGACAGCTGCAGTTTCCCTCAAATGCACAGATTAAAACCTCAGGTTAAGATGTCACTGACTCTCAGTTTGACTTCGTTTCCCTCAAGCTGAGTGACTTTTTATATACTGTGAAGGTAGCCAATGGAGCTCACATCTGAGCTTTGGTCCAGTCAAGCAAAGCCCAGCACCAATTAAACAAGAGCTGTGTAGGAAGGACCAAGAACAAGTCTGCTGTGGGTGACTTTGACAACCAGCGAGGCCATGTATTGAGAGTTTTATATTTAAGAACGGCAGTCTTCCTGCTCAGCCTCCCAAATTCTAGGACTGCAGGCCTGTACTACCATGCCTACTCAAGACCACCAATGGTAATTTTAAGAGCTTCTAGTTGGTTAGTTCATTCTGTGGTGCTGGGGGCTCCCCAGGATCTTCCACAAACGAGGCATGTGCTTCTGACCTAAGCTGTCAGCTTGAACCTCTCTCAGATAGTTGGATGGGGGGTGGGGTTGACATTGTTGCTGTTGTTTGTGTGTTCGTTTGTTTTTCATCCATGTGCTAGATCGTTTTATCTCAGCTAAACACAAGCTAGAGTTATCTGAAAGATGGGAGCCTCAGTTGAGAAAATACCCCTATATGATTTGACTGTAAGGTATTTTCTTAATTAGTGATTGATGAGGGAGGGCCCAGCCCATAAGTGGGTGGGGCCCTCCCTGGCTGGTGGTCCTGATTCTATAAGAAAAGCAGTCTGAGCAAGCCATGGGAAGCAAGCCAGTAAGCAGCACTCCTCCAAGCCTCTGTAGGAGCTCCTGCCTCCAGGTTCCTGTTCTGTTTGAGTTCCTGTCCTGACTTCCTTTCATGATCAACAGTGATATAGAAGTGTAAACCATACTTTCCAACTTGCTTTCTGGTCTTCGTGTTTCATCACAGCAATAGAAACCCAGACTAAGACAATTTATTTGTCACAGTACCAGGATCTAGAGCCTTCACAGTTGAGGCAAGCATCCTAACCCCGAGATGCATCTCCACCTCTTACTTCTAGCTCTTAGCTACACTTTCCATGGTGAACAATTCTGAAAGCTCTCTAAACCACTGCCACTTAACTTTTAAAAACTCACTCTCTTTTGAGAAATAAAAATGTCATTTTCTCTTTGCAATATTTGAAATTAATGCATACATTATATAAACAGCTTATGGAAGCTTTCTAATATTATTTTCCGTTGTATCTTGCAAGATGTTTTTCATTGCTACTGTCATTTCAGTGATTCAATGTCAACGTGACTATTAGTACAGCCTGTGGGTCCCTTTCCTGACATTGGAAACATCAGAGGAGACCACTGAACGATTTACTGTGGAGCTTGTTGCGTACTTTGCTGAAAATAGAAAGACAGATGGATGGATGGATGGATGGATGGATGGATGGATGGATGATTGATAGGTAAGTAGAAGGATAATTAGTTAGACAGTCAGATGATAGGTATATGGATAAATGATAGATAGATGGTAGGCAAAACTCCTGTTTAAAAAGAGTGTTATTTCCATCCCCAAGAAAATTACTAATTCAAATAATTCCCAAAGGAAATCCCATGAACACTGTATTATTTGGGAAACTTCCAATGTCCTTTACTCACTTACCTCTGTGGAGGGTACCCATCAGGGCATATAGCAGAGACAGAAATCACTCCAAATACAATTCAAGAAAGCCAGTTTGGAAAACATTTTAGAGTGCTACATTGTGCTGAGATGACATCTATCATGACACCCACAGGTCAGCAAAATTACAGAGACAGCTGGAAAGATGTAAGTTCAGGACTCTACCAACATAGTCTACAAGCCTTATGCATGTTGTCTAAAATGAGGTACTCCCAGGGTAGAAGATAGGGGGCGACACATTACTTTGGATAAAAGACAGGAAGTCCTTCAACAGTCACAGACTGCTTAGTCTGTAATTTAGTCAGAATCCAGAAAGCACCTTAGCATGTATATGTATGTGTGCCTATTTTATGTGTATCGTGTGTGTAGGTCCTTGGGAAAGGCCATAATAGGGTGCTGGAGCCCCTGGAACAGGAGTTATAAGCCCTTGTCATGACCAATAAAGTTGCTGGGAACCAAACCCAGGACCTCTGCAAAATGCTGAGCCATCTCTCCAGCCTCACCATGAGCATTTTCAAAATTCTTTGATGACTATGGCACTGAAATGAATAAAGAGAAGAACTGATATATCTTGACTCCAGTGGAAGTGTGTCCGAGACTCTAGGAGCTTCCTTACAAGTTTTCTACTATGTAAATACATTTTCTAGGTATACATGACATCTAAAGTTTTGAAACACAGAGACTGTAGGAATCCCACATGCAAAAATCCAACTACAGCATTATCATTGGATTTATCTATAAATAAATGTTTATGCAGAAATTATTTATTGAACAGCACTATTCTTAAGCCTGAGTATTGAAGTACATAAGAAATTAGCATCTTCTACAGAGCTCCCTGGTAGAGAGTTCTAAAATAACATACAAAAAAGAAAAACACCAGCAATGTGGCTTTTGGAGCAAGTTCCTTGGGCCTTTAGAGAAAGAAGTCAGTCATTTTAAAAGAATAAGATACAGAATACAGAAAATACATTTTTGAACATGAAGTCATTACTCAAATTAAAAGTGCTCTATGAATGACAGACTGTTCCATGAAGATTATAAAACATATGACACTTAGTTACCCAATTATTAGCACCACTGAGGGAAAATGCAAACATGGCAGATATTCAGTAAGCATTTTCCTCACCAACTACACTTTGCTCCTGCTTGGACTTTGCATTTTCATATGCTGGATGCTCACATGAAAACTGACATCCACTTGGTTGCTAAGTGATAAGATGGGTTGGCAGTTGTTTGTCTTTCGTGGAGTTGCCTTCTAGGACTTTGCCTGAAGATAGCCGATGTTAACCGTTACTCATGTGGGGCCGGGCCTGACTTGTACCAGGAGCCAGTGCAGTGTTTCAGAGGAGAAGTCGGGAACATTGAATTTGCACAATTTAGAACAAACAAATGACTGGCTTCCCCAGAGCTTAATTTCACTTTCCATTTCAGAAAACTAAAATGTAATTGCATTGTCTTCTAACCAAAGTCTCCAGTGTTAGAGCCAGGTAGCATTTTGACAAGAGAATCTTATAAGCTATAAGGTCATTCAATCAATCTGTATCCTCAAAGTGGAACTGAGGCCAATATTCTAAGAGTATTTTCTTCCCAGAATGTCAATGAGTCTTAAATGTTTTGAGGGTCAAGACTCAGTTTGGTCTATCAAGGGACTCTCATTTTGTCAGAGTCAAACACAACTCCCTGTCCTGAACACCCTATTGGCCATTAGTTTATCACAAATAAATACTGTTTACCTCATCAGTGAGAATGCCATTCTACTACAATCCAGAATGTTAGAATTCAATCAGAAAATGTTTTCCAATGGCACAGAGCCTCTAGCCTTTCTTGACATTCATGTTTCATAACCTTTCAAGGACAATCTTCTAAGTCAGAGTTGAGAGAAACTCACAGAAAAAAAGCATTCTTTTTTTTCTATTATTTTCCTTTAATTCAATGAGATTTTTTTCAAACATTATATTCTGATTACAGTTTCCCCTCCCCAACTGCTTCAAGATTCTCCCCACCTCCCTCCCCTCCCATCTAAATCCACCCCCTTTCTGACTCTCATCAGAAAATGGGCATCTAACAGATAATATGAAAATAAAATAGAATGAAACAAAAACAAAGACAAAGAAGAAAGAAAGAGGGAGAGAAAGAAAGGAAGGAAAGAAGGAAAGAAGGAAGGAAGGAAGGAAGGAAGGAAGGAAGGAAGAAAGAAAGAAAGAAAGAAAGACAGAAAGTAAAGAAAGAAAGAGAGAAAGTAAAGAAAGAAAGAGAGAGAAAGAAAGAAAGAGAGAAAGTAAAGAAAGAAAGGAAGAAAGAAAGTAAAGAAAGAAAGTAAAGAAAGAAAGAGAGAGAGAGAGAAAGAAAGAGAGAAAGGCACAAGAAACACATGTAGATGCAGGGACATTCATTCACACACACAGGAATCTCATAAAAAGCATTCTTTTGCAGAACTATTTCAACTTACTGAAACTCCAACAGGTTCGAGTTTAAGGCCCATATGCTGATCACAGAGGCATTGATCGATTACTGTGATTTCATGCCAGAGCTTCCCTGGAGTATATCCCAAAGAACAGGAGATCAAGTGAGTGAGCTGACAGTGCTGGCTTGCCAAGCCTCTCCTACCGCTACCTCTAACCATCATCAGCCAGCCACTCTGTTGATGACTCTCTGAACCAAGTCAGATTGATACCATTATGATTCCAGAACTCATTAAGAAAATTCTCGTGCAAGCAAGGTCCTCTAAATGTAGACGTACACCTCTAAAAGGGGCCACCTAGTGCCCATCATCGGAGAGATGAATTCATCCCCGTCCTCTGCACTTTCATGTATTTTATAGAGCCACACCTTTATTAAAAAAAAAAAGAGTCATTTCATACTAAAAGGGGAAAGTAAGCAATATGTAACACCCAAGGAAAGACCTCAAATGGCACTTAGGAAAGAGGGGAGAAGCTGGATTCAGGAGAAAGAAAAACATAAGATAAACAAAGAAGCCATTCTACATCATAAAACAAACGTGACAGGGTGCCCCTCAGGGGTTCTCTGCTAAGTTGGGGCTGCATACTCACCCTTAAGAAACCTTGGTCCCCTAATAGCAACTGCCTCTCTCTCCTGTGGATTTTCCAGTAAGTTTTGCACGGCAGCAACTATCTCATCAATATGCACGTCCTCACCTATAAAGCTTCTGTCCCCAAACAGAAACCACTGAATGTCCTCAGGGACAGAAACCGCCGCCCCAGAGGGAAGCAAAATCAAAGGCGCGAAGAGGTGTAAACGTGGGTGCCTATGGCTCTAGCATTACCTAGAACTGGCTGCAAACCTCAAGATCCACACAAGAGGCTAGCTCCTGGGCTTACTCCTGCTCCTGGCCCTGCCAGAGGGACCAGATGAGCTCAAGAAGGCTGCAGTACAGATCTCAGACTCCAAAAGATGCTCTCACCGACCCCTCCACCCCCTCTTACCCCGAGGCCCTGATTTTTTAACTGCTTGACTCTTCTTTGGGGTAGGTAGTACACAAAGATAACCAAGAGGAAACAGGCCTGGCTGGTTTTTTGCCAGGAGTTGCTGAAGGTGGGGTTGGAGGTGGCCGTGGAGAGGGGGCTCTTTAGTCAACTGCCACCCCAGCATCCCTTCCGCATCTTAAGGACCAGGACCACTTCCTCTGAGGCCGCCAGAGGTTGGGACTAGGGCTGAGAAGGCGCTCCCAAGCACTGCAGCATCTTTTCAGGACCTCTCAGGTGGGCACAGCCTGAGTAGGTCAGCTGGGCCAGAGCTCAGTGTACCCGGGGGTGGGACTCGTGTGTGTGTGTGTGTGTGTGTGTGTGTGTGTGTGTGTGTGTGTGTACACGCGTGCGTGCCGGGCCGGGGGAGCTCCACCAGACAGCAATCAGGGTCACAGGGGTACCTTCAGCAGCCATCCCCTGGACAGCAAGGCTGAAGGAAGGATTGCAGCGGCAAGCTGGGAAACTTGATAAGAAACACACAAGCTGTCTCTCAGGCAGGAGGTGTCCCCCAACCCCGAGCTCTCAGATGCGCACCACAGCCTCCGGATTCACCCACCCTCACCCGCCGTACCCGCAAAATTCCCTCCCCCGGAGCCCCAGGATCCCAGGCAGGCTGTTACCTCTCACAGAGGCTGAGTAGGGGGCGATAGCAGCGGCAGACACTTTCGGGCTGACTTTCCTGCGTTCTCCAGTGAGAGCGTGTGCGCCCAAGCAGAAGCTGTAACCTGCTATTTATAGCGGCGAGCTCAGCACCCGGGGCTGGGAACCTGGAGGATGCTCGCGCGCAGGGCGCGGGCCGTGGCTCCCGGCTCGCTGCTCCCCGCTCTGTGCTGGCAGCTCACGCTCCGCCCGCCGCCCCGCCGCACGCGCCGGGGAGAAGTTGCTCCTCGCCCGCGGCTCACACGCCCCCTGGCACTGTCGCCATGTCCCCACCCCCAACGCCCTGCCTCTCTTCCTTGTCGTTGTAGGCTCACTCCCTCGGAGCGGTCTCCTCCCAATGTCACCAACCAGCTACCTAAGAGGAACAGCGGCGGACTCGCAACTGGCGCAGCTCGCCTTCCTGCCACAGATGGAGTTGGTGGCCCGGCCGCACAGCTCGGAAATGACCACAACACGCTGCTTCTGTTTACTGACACCCCCCAACTCAGACTCTTTGCGTTGTCTCTGGGAACAGCTACCCCACCCTGGGGTGTGGGATCACAGGAGCGAAGGGGAGGGGTGGCATGAGGCAGCCACAGTGCGACCAGGGCAAGAGAAGTGGATACGGAGGAGAAAATAATAATAACAATGTAAAAGGACAAGAGAAGGTGCCATAGACCAGTCCCCACCGATTGTCCCCGCAAGAGGATTGGGCGTGGGAGTCATGTGAAGCGGTGTCCCACGTTCTGGTGACTTGTGTATGTCACGGTCCTGAGAACTCTTTCTCCCTTGACCCAGGCTGAGCAGACCTGGGCACAGGGGCAGCCCACAGTGGCAAGTGCTCCCAACCACGGGGCTCATGCCTTTGACAGCCTGGTTGCATGGAGACAAATCCGCCCTCGGTGTGTTTGGGGTGTCAGGAAATTGAGTGTGTAATCACGCAGTCTGGAAAGAGACTAAAACTCCCCCACTTCCTCGCCAACAAGCCCACGGGGTGATGGGTAGCCTGGATAGTCCGGGCTATGGGGGTGGGGCAAATGACTCTCCCCATCTGCGCCTTACAGGTGCCACCTGGCGGTTTTCTTGGAGAGATTTTGACCACTCTGCCCAGAGTTAATCCTGCCCAGAGCTTACCCAAAAAGGCACGCTAGGCCTTTTTCTTACTTGCAACCCTTTAAACTGGCATTTTAAATAAAGTACAAATGCTTGTACACAAGTGTGACATTTGTCAGACAAAGAGCCTGGAATCTTAAAGTCAGTGAAATCAATTTGGGTTAAGGCAGTGCTTAACCGTATTACAAAATGGGAAGCTGTGTCTGCCCCCAGCTGTCACCCCTGCTGTCACTGCCTGAATCTAGACATCCATTCACTTCCCAAGTATTTGCAGCTAGATATTCTTTGTTGATGAGGGCAGGGACTTAGATGGCTTCAGTCTTTTGAGGCAGGGGTAGGGGATAGGGGGGGGGGGAAGCGGGAAGGAGAAGTGAGGGAGAGGGGAAGTAAGGAGGAGGGGAAGTGGGGTGGAGGAGGTAGTTTCTTTGGTTGGTTTGGTTGATGGGTTGGTTGGGTGGGTGGGTGGGTGGTTGATTGGTTGGTGGGTGGGTTGGTTTGATTGATTGGTTGGTTGGCTGGTTGGTGGGTGGGTTGGTTTGATTGATTGGTTGGTTGGCTGGTTGGTTGGCTTGTTGGTTTGGTTTGGTTGGGTGGTTAGTTGATTGGTTGGTTGGTTTGGGTGGTTAGTTAATTGGTTTGGTTTGTTGGTTTGGTTGGTTCATTGGTTTGGTTGGTTGGTTAGTGGGTTGGTTTGTTGGTTGGTTTGGGTTGGCCAGTTGCTTGGTTTGGGTTGATTAACTGGGTTGGTTAGTTCAGTTTCATTTGGTTGGTTGCTTGGTTTAGTTTGGTTTTCGGATATTTTGTTTGCCCTCTATATTCCCAGAGCTTGGAGCAGTATTCAACATACTATAGTTTCAACAAATGTCTAAAGAATGACTCATAAACACTGTGGGCCAGAATCTGTGTTGACTCCTTCTCACCCTACTCCCTGCAGCCCTCCCTTGCTTTCTCTCCAAGTCATTTCTGCTCTGCTCAGCCATCACAGGTGAACTGAAGGGAGGGAAAAGTGTGATACTGAGAACCAACTTGTTCATCAAATCCTGTCAGGTTATGGGCCACCCTTGAGGAGCTGGCTGTGTGCTTCTAACACACTCTGTGACAAGCAGTGGGTAAGCCCTGCTCATGCAATCTGCTGGAAAGATGATGCGGTCTGCCACAGGCAGCAATCCAGCCCCTGAAGTATACACACAATGGAAGACTGTGCATGCCGGGCTCCAGAGCTTCACCACCACACTGAAAATGCCACCAATGCATCTGTCCTCTGACTTCAGAGAAAAAGCTGTTAAGTGCAAAAAGAAGATGGCGGTCTTAGAAAGGAGTGCTGTAAAGGTTGCTATAAAAGCATCCAAACAAGGAAAGTGTTAAAATAGAGTTGTCAAGCAGAGTTACTGACTGGACACAAATATTCAAAGTGAGACCACCACCACCACCACCTCACCACCACCACCCCACCACCACCACCACCACTACCATCACTACCACCACCCACCACCCAGCCCCCAAAAACCACAGTGTAATTAAAATTCAGACACAAGTCATTCTGACCAAGCTCCTATATAAGGCTTCAGAGAAGAATGTGGCATGTCAACTTATATCAACAAGGAAGTTTAAAATAGATGGGGAGGGGATTCTAGGGATCTGTGCACCACATAGCATCTTAAGGGATTCCGTTAGCTGCTGTTTACCCTCTTGTTGGTTATATCTGGCGGTATTTTCCCTGTATAAGCCTGGGAGATTCAGATGCTGCTGTGGCTCAGTAGACTCAGGCAGCCTCAGCTCTCAGAACCCTTGAGCTTCCAGCCACTTGTCCTCCTGAAATGTAACTCCATTTGCCAAGGAAGGACAGAAGATTTTCTCATTTCCTTTTGAAATATCTTTGTAGGACCAAAAGTCAAAGGTAATTCCCAGGAGTTAGCATGTTGTTTGAAGCAATAAAAGTGAGCCAGGGCCAGTGAGATTGGTATCACCGCTCTTTTTCAATTAGGTAGTGTGCTCATTTACCATACATATATTCATTATCTTTAGAGAGGCCATCTGTAGGCATCTATACTATAATAACCCTTCAGTATTCAAAATATCTCCTGAAATATGGCTCCACATGTGGTTCTGAGCACCATGTGTGGTATTGGGCTTTGTCTTAACCATAATCATCCATTCATGTTAATGATACTCAGCAAAGCAAGTCTGGGTTTTTGACCAATTTTTTTCTTCCCCCCCTTTATTGAAAATAGATTCTTTTCTCATACAATATATCCTAATTATAGTTTCCCCTCCCTCTATTCCTCCCAGTTCCTCCTCACCATCCCTCCACTCTGGATCTTCTCCCTTTCTGCCTCTCATTAGAAAAGAACAGGCTTCTAAGAGATAACAACCAAACATGACAAAATAAAATGTAATAAAATGAAGCCAAAACTATCATAACAAAGTCATACATGGCAACCCACAAGGAGGAAGAGAGTCCCAAGAGCAGGCACAAGAGTCAGAGACCCACTCATCCTCACAGTCAGGAGTCCCATGAAAATACTAAGCTAATAGCTGTAATATACACACAGGACCTGGTGCAGACCCACGTAGGCCCTGTGCTTGTTGCTTCAGTTTCTGTGAGTTCATGTGCACACCTTGCTTAGTTGACTCAGAGGGCCTTGTTTTCCTGGTGTCCTCCGTTCCCTCTGGCTCTTACAGTCTTTCCTGTTCCTCTTCTGTGGGGTTCTCTGATGCCTGAGGGGAGGGATTTGATGAAAACCTCCAATTTAGACTCTCTCTCTGCATAATGTCTGACTGTGGGTCTCTGCATCTATTCCCATCTGCTGCCAGAAGAAGCCTCTCTGATAATGACTGGATAAGGCACTTATCTATGAGTATAGCAGAATATCATTATGAATCATTTCATTGGGTTTTTTGTTTTTGTTTTTTGTTTTTGGGGTTTTTTTTGGGGGGGATCAGTAGTGTTTGGTGTTACCCTAGACCTCTGGGCTATCTAGTCTCTGATTCTTAGTCACCCAAGCATATCAGGTGTGGGTTTCTTCATGAAGTGGATCAAATCAGACATTGGTTGGCTACTTCCACAAGCTCTGTGCCACCATTACCCTAGCATATTTGTAGGCAGGAATGTTATAGATCAAAGGTTTTGTGGATGGGTTGGTGTCCACCTTTCTCTTTCCATAGCCTGCAGAGTACCTTCCCACACCAAAGAGATTAGAATGTAGGAATAACAGCTGCATGTAAGCACCAGCTCTTGTTCAATGAATTGTGTGGGTATTATGCCCAGAAATGGGACTCCACTTTTGTCTTCACAACAGTCTGGTTTGTTTGGCGATTTCTATGGGACCCCCTTGGACAACAATTTGATTGAATTTGCCCTAGTCACACCACTGTATTGGTGAAATTATTAAGGCTACTCCACGTAGTTAAAAGGGAGGCTTATTTTGTGGGGTAACTTACAAATGAAGGGGTAGGTTGCAGGGTCTGGCAAAGGTATAGCGCAGTCCGGCGGTGTTCTCTGGAGAACTCTGCTCGGTCTACCTCCAGCGTCCAGCATCCCCGAACCAAGAGAGCGACCTCCTCTTGATCCTCGGTCTTCCGCTCCCTCCTCTGTCCCGCCTTGTGGGCGTGATCATTACTGAAACCTCAATGGGGGTTGGAACTTCCAGGCCAATGCTGGGATGGCTATCCACTACATCTCCCCCTTTTGTCTAAATAAGAAAGTTCTAACCTAATACAAGACTATATACAAAGAGATGGTTATCAAATATTGTCCAGGTGTAATGAGGGATAATGACTTAGATAAGTTGGAATTACAATAAGTGCAAACAATATCAAGCAAAAAACACATAGTAAAATCCAGGGAAGTCTAGGGCATGGGTAGGTGGCATGTTACAAGGATCATTCCAAAAGGTGTACTATATCCTAAAGAACCTGAGTCTAATACTTAATATATTCTATCTAAGATATTATATATGTATATATACTAAGTTGTAACTATAACTATTAATCTCCAACCTCATCAAAGACCTGAGAAAGAATATAATAATACCTGAGAAATGGGAGAAGGACGCAAGCAACTTTCGAGAGTCTTGCAAGAGCAGAAAGAGACAGCTAGCAGCCTGGACAGTCACCTAATGTTTCTCAGTATCGTTGGTGCATTCAAATTGGCTACAGGCCTAGAGTATCTGACAGACCATTTTCAGAAGCAGGAATTCTGAAAGACCATCTTACCCTGTCTTGGCAAAGTATGGTGGTCGCTTTCCTTGTGTCCCGCTTGTCCAGAAAGGACAGCATTTGTACTGTCAGCAGTTGAGGCAAGGGCAGTTCTTTGCCCAGTAGGCCATTTTGTGCCAAGAAGACAAACTTCCAAATGGAAATGTCTTAGAAGCCCAACATTCTCTTGGGATCAAATTGGTGCTGCCAGGAGCAATTGTGTCTCAAGTCAACAGAATTCTAAATTATTTAAATGCCATATTCTCTAGGTCCATGAAGTGTTTGAAGATTACCTGTCCATCTGACCTATGTATTTATAAATCTGGATACCTAACTAACATAATTATAGAGATGACAAGCATAGGTGACAATAACTCTGTAAGTCTCATCTACCTAAACAACCTAAGGACTAAGGCTTCCTATAAATAAGGCAAACAGTCTGTAAGCAAATGTACAGTAAAAGGACAATGACTTCAAATTGTGACAATACATAAAATATCTTTAGCAGAGGTAGGAATGTATAGTGCAATATGCAATATGATAATAATCCTAAATATATATCAGTATACAGAATATCTTAAACAGAAGTAGAACATACATACAGTATGACAGACATAAATTCACATTTGTATCAATATACAAATATTTCAAATAAGAGTAAAAATATGTGTACAATATAACAAACATAGTTCTGTATTTGTATCAATATACAAATTATCTTAAATAGAAATATAAAAAGTTTATATTTGTATCAACATATAAGAATTCATAACAGTGCAAAGGCTGCTATATTACTAAATTTGTTTACTAATGTATGTGATAGTCTACCATAATATCTTATACGTATCCATTCCATTTCTTCTTTTCCCTTTTTTTTTTTTTGAGACATATTTACTTTCCTTAAGGAGAGTACTGAGTTTAACCATTTCTTCCACCCCCAACCCTAGAACCATTATCCATAACCTGAGAAATATGAAACCTAAGGGATAAGGGGCGTCGTTTTCTTAGAATTGCTTCCTGTTGTTTAGGGGGCAATGGTATCTCTGTTGGGTATTGTGAGAAAGCTCAGATAGTTAAATCTCAGTTAGACTAACTGTAGATTCTGCAGCAACTCTTAGAGTAATGGGTAAGATTGTCTGAAATTCTGGCAAGAAGTATAGTATGATGATGATTACCATGGCATCATTCTGGATTGGGTAGAGTTGTTGTTGTTGTTGGGGCCCCATCTTCCTTCTGGAGACTTCAGAGATTGCCTGTGTAGATTGGTACCAATAGATTCTTTCTTTCTGCTGTAAACATCCGGATATCCAAGGCCTTATGATTTCTGGAAGATGGGTATTTCCATTATCCTGGAAAGACAAAAACAGAAGCCTACCCCAACCTTTGATTGTTAACTTTTTCTTACAACCTGAGGAGATGTCACATTGGTGGATGATCTTTTATTTCTCCTCATCAAGGGGTTTCTCCTGTTCGAATCGAATTTTTATTAATTTTGTTGGTATCCATAGCTTTTCTTCTCCTGTGGAAACAAAAGCAAAACCCCTTCCCCAACATAGGACATATCCAGGTTTCCATTCTGAGGTCAACAAATCTTTGAAATAAACCGGTTGGTTTAGCTCAGGAGTTTTGTCTGTCATCCAATGTCTCTCCGCAGCTGTTGTTCCTTTCTCATCAGCAGTGAGAAAATTCAAGGTTAATAAAGCACTATGCAATCTATTTCTAGGAGTCATTGTTACCTGTTGCTGTTTATTTAGCATATCCTTTAAAGTTCGATTGGATCTTTCTATGAGACTGCTTGGCCTGTGGGATTGTGTGGTATACCTGTAACATGCTTTATATTGTAATAAGCAAAGAACTGTCTCATTTTATTGGAGACATATGCTGGGCATTATCTGTCTCAATTGTACAGGTATTCCCATGATGGCCATAACTTCTAATAGGTGTGTAATCACAGAATCAGCCTTTTCAGAACTCATAGGAGTTGCCCACTGAAATCTTGAATAGGTGTCAATGGTATGGTGTACATACTTTAATCTTCCAAATTCTGCAAAATGAAACACATCCATCTGCCAAATTTTATTTCTTTGTATACCTTTTGGATTGTTCCCTGCAGGTAATGGAGTTTGGTTATAGAAGGAACAAGTAGGACATTTTTTCACAATACCCTTAGCTTGTTGCCAAGTAATGGAGAAATCCTTCTTCAAACCTTTGCTATTTACATGGTGTTTCTTATGAAATTCTGAGGCTTCTAGCACATTAACTATTAGTAACTGATCAATCTCATCATTACCTTGTGCTAGAGGTCCTGGCAGACCTGTATGGGATCTGATATGTGCTATATATATAGGATGTTCTCTTTTTCTGATGATTTCCTGCAATTGTATGAATAATGAAGTTAATTCTGTATTATCAGGAATAAATTCAGCAGTTTCAATGTGCTCAGTCGGTAGAGCATGAGACTCTTAATCTCAGGGTCGTGAGTTCGTGCCCCACGTTGGGCGCTAGATATTGGTGAAATTATTAAGGCCACTCCACGTAGTTAAAAGGGAGGTTTATTTTGTGGGGTAACTTACAAATGAAGGGGTAGGTTGCAGGGTCTGGCAAAGGTATGGCGCAGTCTGGCGGTGTTTTCTGGAGAACTCTGCTCGGTCTACCTCCAGCGTCCAGCGTCCAGCGTCCCCAAACCAAAAGAGCAACCTCCTCTTGATCCTCTGTCTTCCGCTCCCTCCTCTGCCCCACCTTGTGGGCGTGATCATTACTGAAGCCTCAATGGGGGTTGGAACTTCCAGGCCAATGCTGGGCTGGCTATCCACTACACCACTGGAAGCCTTGCCTGGTTACAAAAGATGGCTGTTAAGACTCTGTATCTCCCATTACTAGGAATCCTTATGAGGATCATCTTCATAGATTCCAGGAAGATTCCACTGCACTAGGTTTCCACACCATCCACAAATTCCAACCTTCTCTTCCTGCATTCTCTCCCTATATCTCATTTCCCCCTACACCTGATTCCCACCCCCTAATCCCCACACTCCTGTCCCACCCATCCTTAATCTGCCCTAAAATCTATTCTATTTTTCCCTTCCAGGGAGATAGATCCCTGTGTCCCCACCTAGACCCCTTCTCTTTACCTAATTTCTCTGGATCTACAGATTGTAGCTTGGTTATTGTTTGTTTAATGGCTACCATCCTCTTATGAGTGAATACATACCATAGTCATCTTTCTGGGTTTGGGCTACCACACTCAGGATGATTTTTCTAGTTCCATTCATTTGCCTACAAGTTTCATGATGTCATTTTTTAACAGTTGAGTAATATTCCATTGTATGCATGTACCACATTTTGTTCATTCATTCTTCCATTGAGGGACATCCAGCTTTTTTCCAGTTTCTGGCTATTATAAGTAAAGTTGCAGTGAACATGGTTGAGCAAGTATTTTGTGGTAGGATATAGCATCTTTTGGGTATATGTCCAAGAGTAGTATAGTTGGGTTTTGAAGGATGAGCAACTCAAACTTTCTGAGGAACTGCCATGTTGATTTCCATAGTGGCTGCACAAATTTGCACTCCTACTAGCAAAGAAGTTTTCCCTTTGCTCCAGATCCCTGCCAGCATGAGCTGTCACTTGTGTTATTGATTGTAGCCATTCTGACAGGTGCAAGATGGACTCTCAGAGTTGTTTTGATTTGCATTTCCCTGATGGCTAAGGATGCTGAACATTTCTTTGAGTGTTTCTCAACCATCTGTTTAGATGTGTACCCCATTTTTGAAATGTGTTTTTGATATCTAATTTCTTAAGTTCTTTGTATATTTTGGATATTAGACCTCTATAGAATTCGGAATTGATAAAAAAAAAAAAAAAAACCTTTCATCCTCCATAGGCTGCAAATTAAGTTTTGTTATTCATATATTTAGATAATTTCATGTATGCGTATTTAAGTTAAAAGTAATATTATTAGAAATAAAAACTTGGCCTAACTTAGGCAAAGAGGGTAAATTATTCTAAAATTGGTTGGCTATCTCCTAGATGCCAAGAAGAGAATGCTGCTAAGGTTGGGGAAACTGAAAACAGACATTCTGCAGGACTTTCTTCCCACTACACTCCCTGTTGCTACATTCTCACAGAGACTTCCTCTGCTTCTCGATATACACTGCTGGATGGTTACTAATAGCTCTTGAAATTTATGACTTATGGGCCAGTTGCAGACACTGAAGCACTATGGTTGTCCTAGTCATCAAACCCTAATCTAATCAGTCACAGCCAGGTCAGGCAATGGGTGTGGCAACCAGATATATGGCAGTGGTGGATTGGATTCGTAGAAAAGGTTTGCTGCGAATTGTCCAATGAGGTGAGGACCAGAAGTTGTCTCACTGCTAATTTCTTTCTAGTTTCTAAACTCTGCTTACACAGGAAGACAGAAGTGGAGAAGGAAGCTGAAGGAGTAACAGGGCTCCTGTGTGAAAGCTCATCTGTTCATCTGAGCCCAGAAGGAGACAGGACGCTTCTCACTGCTGTTGGTGGCCCGAGAGTGGCTTGTCCCAGCAGAAATACCATTTTGTGAATTCCTGATGTGGGAATGAGTAAGCTAGAGGAAGGAATTAAGATTTTTACAGACAATTTACTTTAGTTTCTTTTACCATGGCAAATTAGATAAAAGATTTTTTAATGAAGCAAGTGCGATATAATTTTACATTTATTGAAGATAAACATTCTGCTCTCACTTTACATAATATTTTTCTAGAATTGCATGTAAATTACATATTTGAAATTCAATCATATTTCAGATATAATTGGATGGTAGATGTTAACATTCTTGTGATCATAAACCCATTTGAAGATTTGAAGAGATCCATGGACTTATTCTCCAGGGGATGGAAAAACAACTGAATCCTAAACATGATACCCGCATTGACAGAGGGATATACGGTACATTTATGTGTGTTCTAGAACTGCAGCTCTACACTGATTTTTATCTTCTCTCAATCATCCCCACTTGAAAAACTGAAACAAAGGTTCCTTGCACAAAGCCTTCAACATGCCAGCAGGTGTATCCATAACTCTATGAGAACCACTTCCTGCCCCCTCTGCTCTGAGCTGTGAGTCGAAACAGAATGCTGAGCTCTCAAGAAGGGAGCTGTGTGGAAGACCACTGCCTTTGTTTTCTCGGGCCTTCTGTTTTCTACAAGGAAATGCAGACTGGATGGCTTAAACAAGGGAGGTATATTTTTCAGTCCAGAGTCTGTAACTCCAAGATCAAAGAATCTGTAGGCTTGATTTCTATGGAAGCTCACTCTCCTTGGCTTGTAGATGCTGCTTCTTGGGGCACCTTCACAGGGTCTCTGCACCTAGATTTCCTCTTCTTAAAAGACATCAGTCATGTTAAGTAAAGGACCATCTTAATGGTTTCCCTTTCAGCCAGTATCTTTAGTGAAGGCCCTATTTTCAAACAGTCTTAGCTACTGGGAATCAGAGGATAGAGAACGATTTGCCCATAATCAGTATCCACAGCACCAAACCTGAAAGTCAAAGGAATATAATATAAACCCTGCTTTATGTAATGGAAACCCAGGAGTACAAGCTCTGTGCCCAGTTTTCTTATTTTTTGAAAATTTTTAGTCTTCAAGATCCTGGAACATGGAACTACATGCAAAGTAAAAATATGCATGCTGGCTTATTTACCTAAATCCTCCAGGGTTGATCCAGACTTCTGCATGTTTCCTAAGTGATGAGGAGAGCTTAAGCCCCCTAAGGGGCACAAGGAGGCTTAAGTATCAGTTAGAAGAGAAAGCCAGAGTGGTGGAAAAGCCCCAAGAGGACACTTAAGAGGGACTATTATGTTACATAGCAATAAAAAATGTGGCTCAGTCAGGGCTGGTGGTGCACACCTTTAATATCAGCAGTTGGAAGGCAGGGGTAGGAGGATCTCTGAGTTTGAGGTCAGCCTGGGCTACAGAGAGTTCCAGGACTGCATAGAGAAACTTTAGCTCAAAGAAAAAGGTGTGGTTCCTCTGTTGGTGCCAGCAGTGACCCCAGAATTGTCTGTGGCTATAAGAGAGCCATGTCACATTCGACTCAAAGAATATATGTGAAATCAGCTCTTCAGAAAACCACAGGGGAGATTATCACCAGCCAGGGATGTCCCAGTGTCACAATGCTTCAGAAATCTGTCCTCAAACACTCCCCAAACCATGCCAGAGGTGAGTGAGCAGGGTAACTTCAAGTGGGTACATTGTAATACAGTACAGACTTGGTTTACATTCTTTAAGAGGACAAAGAAGACAAAATGAAGTTTTCTGAGTAGCAATAGGGTCTCAAAACCTATTTGATTTTATGGAAGCAAAAGTATATTCTGCACTTTCAACTTGTATTTTAAAGACTGCTGATATACTCTACATACCATGTACACAATACCTTCTCAAGGGGCTCCAAGAATCCTTGATGGGGATCTATTCTAAGAACGTTTTAAATCCAGATTAAGAACATTTGTCCAAGGGGATCTTTTTTTTTTTTTTGTAAGTCCAGTTACATGAAGGAGTTTTATCTGAATAATACAAAAATATATGTGTATATATAAACCTCTATTGATAAATTATTTGAAATTATGTTTAATTGTATTTATTTATTGAAATTTTCATGTATCTATACAATGTATTTTGATCATATTCTTTCCCTCTCCTGATCCTCCCAACACATCTACCTCCCAGTTTTGTGTCTTCTTTCTTATAACTCACTGAGTCAGGCTAATGCTGCCATACCCACGGGAGCATGGGCAAGCCACCAGTAGCCATCCCTGAAAGAAAAGTGACTCTCTGCCCCTTAGGAGCCAATACCCCCAGTGTCCCCCTCCTCTTTACATGCTCAAAATTTTAGCTGGCTTGATCTTATGTAGGTTGCCACAGTTGCCATGAGCTTATGTGTGCCACAGCCATGTCATGCCCAAAGAACGACATGAAATATATTTTCTGAAAAAAAAGTCTGTAAATTATAGTGTTATAACTTACTTGATTATATTTAGTAAATAAATATAATTTGGTAAATTTCAGAAAAGTGCTCATAAGAGAAAAAATTGTAGGGACTCACTGGGCAGATATAACTCCACTCAAAGATTGGGGTCTTCAGAAGGAACAATATTTCAATGCTTTGTTTCAACAAATATAAAGCTAATATTTTTTCACAAAAGTCATGAAAAGGGAAAACATCTGAATTAAATGTTATTCTTCATGTTCTCATTTCAACTGCTTTTTATTATATAATTATGTCACTGGTAGCATAAAATTGGGAAGAAATTTATCAGACATATTTCAAGAAATGTTTATAGCAATCAGGGAGATTGATGGGACAGTGAGTTCTTTGCAAAGGTATATTACTTTTGAAAACTTCATTGCATTTCATATGCAAATATATCCTTTTTCAGAGAATCCTTAGTTTCAGAAATTTCTATAGCTCTAATAACCATGTCAAATTACCAGCCCTGGTCTCTTTTTCCGGAATCATCCATCCCTTCACGGAAGATCATGTTTATCTACTAGTGACCTGGCACAGAAAAGACTTGAATAGTAGAATAAGTCAAAACAACTTGAAGCTACCACCATCTTTCTTTTTTTAAACATTTATTTATTTATTACATATACAGTGTTCTGCCCGCATGTGTACTTGCAGGCCAGAAGAGGGCACCAGATCTCACTGAGTGGTGGTGAGCCACCAAGCGGTTGCTGGGAATTGAACTCAGGACCTCTGGAAGAGCAGGCAGTGCTCTTAACTGCTGAGCCATCTCTCCAGCCCTACCACTGTCTTTCAGTTAAACTCCTGTCTCACATGAGGCTCCCCAACAGCACTTCATTGATTCATCAAAATAAAAATTTGCACTCCAGTATCAGACAAGTTGGCACTTCGCTCATGGTGCTCTTCATGGCCTGCCTGCCCTTTGAAAAACATCTTCCAGTGATGGAGTCTCTGATTGTCTTGTCTGGAAAATGGGCTTATGGTTCCTATCTCAGAGACTGGCTGTGAGAGTCACAACACTGTAAGGCATTGTGCTGCTTTTCTGCTCAGTAATCCTTTGCTGAGACTAAAAATGATGGATACATAAGGAACGAGATCATTTCCTCATGAGACCTTCAGACTCATTTGTTCTGGGTGAGTTATTTCACCATTATCCAAAAGCTGGTACTTGTCAAAGAAGCATTGGCCAGCACCTGTGAAAGGCAACAGCTTCGCAGACATCAAATGAAGGTGGTACCACATGAAAGGAGGCTTTCCCCGAGTCTGGAGCAAAAATTCTGTGCCAACCCTCTTCTGCTGCCTACTTTTCCTGTACATCTCTTTCTAGTGTCTTTTGATCACTCCTAGGAAACACACACAGGCAACTGCTAGCAGTCATGAATTGTACTTGGTGATGGGAGGAAAAACATGAAGAAGGCAAAATGACTTTCATGATTTAGTACATTTAGAGTTGATTTTCCCAAATGTTCTAGTATCTATTCTCTACTGTATTTACTCTAACATAAACATTTACTGAGTATTTAGGACACACATGGTACAGGGATGTGGGAACACAGGGATAAGCATAAAATTTAATTGAGAGGTCAAGACAAGTATATAAGTATACAAATATGTTCAAAGTCAAGTGAGATACTATGTGTTAATAAGCAATCTAAGGAGCTGTAAACTTTAAGAGGCAGGAGAAACCAAGTCTAACTGAAAGGATCTTTAACAATCTTCATGATGTGGGTGGTATTTGATACATTAAGGAATTCAAGGAACGTAATTGTCAGGTATCCCATAACAGGTCTGAGTGAAGCGGATCCAGTGACAACCTCATTGATTCCAGTGGGGTTTGTATATTGCATTCTTTAAGACCATTAGTCCCTGTGTGTGCTTGCCTTAGTTTACCAATGTGTCTCCTTTAATGGGTTACAAGTTCCTCCTGGGAAAAGAAATCCTGTTTTATTTTGTATGAAGGTACAATGGGGCTAGCAAACTCCCATTTTTCTAAGGAACTTAATTTTAATTATTTTTGACCAACTTAGATGTAGTTTGGGTCTTTTGCCAACTCTGTTCTAGATTTCCTTCCTGAGTGAGGATTGCTTAACCATAGGGCACCATTGGTTAACCAATTGAGGTCCATTTTCCTGAGGACTTCTGCATTTTCCACAAGGTAAGCAGGACCTTTGTCCCTGCATAGCACATCCATCTAGACAGCTTTGTCCACTAGCACTCTTCAGTGTGCTACAACATTCTGAGAGTAGAATGGGAGAAATTCTGTCTTTAGAATTCTTCAAAATGGGTTTCAGGGTTCCTACTGATTACCTCCATCAATCAACTTCTGAGGGGAACAAGGATGCTCACATTGATTCTCTTTCTCATTTTTTGAGCTTTCTCCTCCTCTCCGCTTTTTACATCACTGTTCTATTTTGTAAGCCTCCCCTATACCATAACTGTCTCTGTGGTAACAATCATGCTTCCTTTGCTCATGGATATGAAGTGAAGTCAAATACAGAGAATTTGAGTTGTCACATGGAGGAAGATTCATCTGAGCTATTAAAAATTATCTTGTCATACTTAACAGGTAAATAAGTGCATGCAGTGTGTAACCACTAACTCACTGAAGACTTGAAATTTCAGCATAATTTGTATATACACTGGTGTGCTCATTTCAGCCTTATATTCCAGAAAGTAACAAATGTTTTCTTTGAAAATAGAACATAAGCTGATTAGAGAGTTGCCATAATATTCTCTACAGTGAATGCTGAGAAATCATTGCAGATAGCTCAGAAATGTTCTTTTGAAATACAGCACTTACAAACAAATAGAACCATTTGAAACTTGAGAAAAAGAAGAATTCCATCAATATGAAAAAATAACTGTTTTATTTGGTCTAAGATGAAGTAACAGTTTACAGGACAGACTTTGTTTCATGAATGTTCTAATGGTAGCAAATGGATGACGCATTTTGTGCTATCCATAAAGTAGAAGGTACCTGGAAGTCGTCAGTGTTTTCTTGTCTTGCACCAACAAAATCCTAGATGCCTATAGTCTTGACTACTGTTCACAGCCTTGATGGATGGGCTGTAGAAGTTGAGGAGCACCATCTATTTCCAAACTATGAGCATTTTATCAAGTTTTCCCAACAGATGTTTAACTTGAATCATGGGTCAATTTTTCAAATACATTGGTCCTGTTTTGTCATGGCAAAAGCAATGTAAATACAACCCTACAGTGAGAGGTCTAAAACATAGGTGGAAGACAAGGAGTTCTCTGTGATGAGGAAAATGCCAGCTTCATTTTGGGCCTTACTCACTCTCTAGAGATGAATATGTCTCCTGCTGGCAGGCTTTGGACTGAATTTAAGTGTGGTGGCTTAAGGGGAACCTGGATTTGTCTCTTTAGCCAGATACCAAGAACTTTGGGGGCCATTGGAATCCAAGCAAGGATTCCAGGATATGCCTTGAATTCTGTTTTCAAACCAAGTAGTATCCCCTATCACACAGTTCTGTCCCATTATCACATCTTAGGCAGTTCAGAACAATCCAGTAGACTGGACTGGATGTTCTAAACAGCAAACAATTATTGCTCACAGTGGTAAGGACTTGACAGGCCAACATGAATGCACTATGGTAGCATGCCTAAGAAGGGCCCAGTCCCTGGTTTAAAAAAGGCCACCTTCTAGCTACAGCCTTATGTGGCCTTAACAGAGCAATCATTTCTTCAAATCTCCTCTCATAAGGAAAAAAATCCTATCCATGTATGATGGATCCACCCTTGTGACCTAATTGTCAATCAAAGACCCCATTAAAGTTTTGCTGTGTGAGCCTCAGACAGAAGCAAATAAATAACACTCTCTGTATCAGTTATCTTTGCATAGCTATGACCACAATTCCCAAGAGAACAAGTTAAAGAGAGAAAGATTTATTTTGCTCATCATTTCAGAGGGTTCAGTCCATGGTTGCTTGGCCCGGCACTAAGACAGAACATCATATTGATAAGCACATGTTAAGGGAGGAACTTCTTCATCTCCTGTTGTGTAGAGATTCTAGACTGGTGGGTCTGGGAGAAGACATTGTCAAGGACCTGCTCCCAGCCTCCTACTTTCTTCATCTCTCCTAAAATTTCCAGAACCTCTCAAAATGGTGCCTAGCTGAAGACCTAGGCTGTAACCCATGAGCCTGTAGGGAACATTTCATAGGCAAGCCATAACCTGCCCATCTCAGTTACTCTACACGAAAGTACCTTACACCTCCAGGAAAAGCCTGGAGTGTTCTGTTGTGTGCCTGCTCTTCCTCCACTGTCCTCTGACCCTTGCTGTGCTCACCCCACGCTGCTGTAGCACACACTCCAGCTGCAGGAGCCTCAGTCAGCTGCACTTCACTCTCCTCCTCCTCCGAGTCAATAAGATGACAAGAACAGTCTGGAGAAGACAGCTGTGGAATCGGAACCAGAAGACCCTTCGCTGTGAGGACTCTCCAAACAGCAGGGAGGAAGCAGGCAGAACGCAAATCCCGGAAACGGGGTGCGAACTCTAGCTCTGACTTGTGCATTTGAAGGGAAGTGGTGGCTGTAATGAAGAGTGGCACACTGAGCAAATAGCTCAGTACCATGGTGGCATTTGGTCTACATGCTGGGTTCCTACTCCACAGAGATGCTGCTCTCGCTGCTGTTACCAGGGCTGCAGTCACCTTCTGCATGGAGAAATGAAGGAAAGCTGCAGCTTTGGCATCCATGACCACTGTTCCACTCTTTTCTGAATTTTTGGTCATTAATACTTCTCAGTAGATTTTATCATCTGTGCATCTATTTAGAGACCTCCCCCTCTCATCCTACCACTAACTGAATAATAGCTGTTCCCCTTAGTCTGAATTGCAATTCATTCCACCAGGTGACTAAGATCATTAAAATCTCTCCTATAGAGAATAGACCCTCTTACAGCAGCCTGACTCATTGGTTGCTGCCCCACATGCAGGAAGGCTAGCCTTAGATCAGGTGTCTACACTTGCCCAGGGGCTGCAGAGGGCAGCCTGGCATTGTTTCTGAGAGTGGGGAGTTGCAAGCTGGGGTTTCAACTTAAGGGAATCAGGCTGGTAGGGATCCTTGCTGAAACAAGCACACCTTCAAATGCCTAAGATAAAAGAAATTGGTGAATGCGCACACCCACGCAGTGAAATGTTTCTGTTAAGGGTCGTGGAATCCAAGAGAGAGATTCAAGTACTTCGAACTACAGACAGCATTTAGAGATGGGGTTAAGCCATCATCACACAGGAAAGTCAAGTCTCTCACTGTTCAGGTCAAACTCCTAATATGTTATTTATTGTTGAGCTTTGCCTTTCTAAAGGAAGAAAAATACTGCCTACACTTTGTCATGCACTTTATAATAAAGCATGCAGTTGTGGCTTTTACTACTGCAGAGAGAGAAAGCAAACTATGTGAAATAGTAAACCACAGCTTAATTGTCTCCTGACAATCTAGATTCCAAAGAGGCTGAAGTTTATTTCTGTAGGTATTGATGACAGGCTAAATTTTTATTATACACAAACCAATTTAAAATGTTCTTAAAATGAACAGAAAAGATAAGTCATCTCTGCTGGCTCCATTGCATAGTTTTCAGCAATTTCTGAGTGCTTTGTTTAAATTCCCATGGTACGTAATTGTTTTTATATCACCTATAGGCAGAATTTTTCTTAGGAATCTGAAGTACACAATGATGAAATTTAACTGGCTTTTATCTATGTCAGACAATACTCTCAGTCAAAAATAGCTTACTGGTGCAAAGACTCAAAATCCATATTGTGAGGACCTAATTTTTCCAACCCCTGGTTCCTGGACACTGCATTCTTTCTTTCCTTGCAGCTGCACCATTTGATTTTTCTGCAGTCATGGCCCCTGGTCAGTTCCAAAGGCCCTTGATGAGAAGAATATGAGAACAGTACAGGAGAAGCTAGGGTCTTCAAAGACACTTGTCCCAAAGCCTGTGGCTACTCTCCTGATGACCATTTCTGAAACACAGGTTTAAAATCAACCTCCTGAAAATCAGCTGTGTGTCATGGGCAGACCCATGAGCTGACCTAGGTTTACCTTCTATCTTTGATAGTGAAGAAATTTATCAAGACATTCATGGTATGCCCTACTTTTCCCCAAGACCCCATAATTCTAGAATTATCAGAATAATGGGGCAGCATAATATTTCAGGAATTGTTGAGATTGCCAAGTCCCCATGAGTCAATCAAGGGTCAGCAAACTATGACAACCTAAAGGCCAAATCTAGCCAGCCGCCTAGTTTACGTATCTTGCCAGCAAAGACCAGTTTTTACTTTGTAAAATTGTTTAAACAGGGAAAAATGAATATGCAGCAGAGACCATATGTGGCCTGCAAAGCCTAAAGTGTCTATTTGGCTCTTTGGAGGAAAACTTGCCAGTCCCTGAACTAATTTGTCATCTAGAGCCAGAGAGATGATACAGCCTTTGGCTCACTGTTGCTTGTGCCAGTTGAAAGGAAACAGATTCTGTGGCCTCTTCTTTGGGTAACAGAATAAGAGCATTTACCAACTTGATAACTGTATATTGGATAACAGAAGCTGGGCTCACTGGCTTCAGAAAACAAGGTAAACATGGAGCCACAGCATCCATGAGAATTGCTCTCTTATTAAGTCTCTGATAACCCATTGACACTGTACCCAGGACCCATCTATTTTCTCAGTGCTCAAAGAGAAGAATAAACAAGGGTCTAAGGGCTGAGTGAGGAAAGAAACAATTGGGAGGTGAGGTGCAATAGCAATTGGTACCTTGCCTTTGCAACTGTCTGATCGTAAGCCTCAGCCCACAGCCCCAGCAAGTATGTGACATTTGTCTGCTGTGTGCACGACTTTGGAAGCACCTTGAGCACAGAGGCTTTCATCTCCCTTTCTAGTGCTTTCACTCCATGGACCTAGAAGCAATATGGAGATGCTGAAGAATGTGTCTATGTCAGCTACAAGTATGGAAATTTGGAGAATAACTGAGTACATATTGTCCCATTGTAAGGTAATCCCAGACCATCCCCCATATATACTTCCTGAACCTAGTAAGTAGTGGACCACAGCTCATGCTTAGTCTCATGGAATTAGCACTACCTAGAGCTTGTGTTAATGATGTCCTAGATCTGAGTGGCTCATTGGCTCCTAGCCTTTTTAAGAGGGAGAATAGGAAGAAGCCATACAGTACATGATTGCAGCCTTCCTTGTCTATGGGCCAGTAAAGGGGTTATAACTCATAATGGCATTTCCTCAGATTGCCTACTTTTCTCATTGCTTGGATTTCACTTTATACAGATCAAGGGGAGAAAAAACCGCACAGCATCTCTTTCAGTTCTGGGAACCTTTAAATTAGCTGGCCTGCCAATGATCCCTGTCAATCAAACCCTGTGATTATTGCTCAAGTCCTAATGCCTACAATAAGCATGCCTACCTTCCCTGTGCCACTGAGCCCTATCCCAAAGTCCTTTGGGGCTGCAACATATTTTGCATATCTTTGCAACGTATTTCTTGGCTAAAGTAGAATCTTACTAAGAAGCCCCCTCTGGTTCCTGAGTTGGGGTATAATTAGATGTAGATGATTTGCACATGATCAATACACCCCAGTCTTTCTTTATCTTTATCTCCATTTCTCTACATAATCCCAAGAAATTACTGGCAGCATAGCTCTAGAATCGGCTGACACTGCACCCACACTTCTATCAAACACAAGTGAACATACTGAACCCAGAATCTCTGGCAAGTGCATGCAACACAAAATATCCAACCCAATCTAAAATTACGTCTCTCCCTTCGTGGTTTAGAGCTTTTGGAATCTGTTCTTACACATATTCCAGGTTTCTGACATTGCAAATGAGCAAAGTCTTGTGACTGCTTTTGTTGGGAAAACCTTCTTCCCCCCAGCTCCTGCTTCCTGTTTGCTACAATGCCAGTGTGCTGGAATCAGATTCTGATTGCTGATTGGAAGAAGCGTGGGCAGGTAGGAGGCTGGCTTTACTGGTGTGATGATGCTTGGGGTCAACTTGAATAGATTAAGGGAATCTAAATGATGGGTAGGCTACTGCTCAGGCTGTCTAGAGGTATCTCTGGAGAAGCTCCTGTGTGAGTTAGTTGAATGAGTACAGAAGTACCTTCTGTGTGCATGAGCCCCGCTTGATCAACTGGCAGCTGAGAGGGAATAGAAAGGCAGTGGAGAGCCCATTTACACCTTTTCCCAAAGCTCTGCATCATAAGCCTTCAGGACCTACAACAGCAGAGTCCCATACACATAGAACTCTTATACCTTGTACCTCAAACTGTACATTAGCTGAGGTCTTTGGATTTGCACTGAGCCGTGCTATAGGCATCCCAATGTCTCTGCCTTGCAGACAGCCTGCCTTGGGATTTATTAGCTTCTATAATTATGAGCTAGTTTCTCTAACAAAGGCCTCTGCTTGTCTGTCTGCCTACCATATATGTATGTACCATCACCACAATCTACCAATTGCATCCTGTTGGTTGTCTCTGGTTGCTAAGAAACACTTCATTTTGAACTTGCCTGGACTTGAAATCTCCTGGGAGTCATTCCTTCTGCAATTCCTTGTGTCTTGGAAGGAATTCCTAGAGAAGTTTAGATGAGGAGGGAATGTCAACCCTGAATATGATAGGCACCGTTCCCAGGGCTGGGGGCCTGGACTGAAAACATTTCTTCATAGAGGGAGATGAGTACCAGTGTTCTCTTCTCTCTGTTTCATGATGAGAAATTCCTGCTGTGAGATATTTGTACACTATGTGTTGCTGTGGCTGGTGTAATAAAAAGCTGAATGGCTGATATATAGGCAAGGAGAATATTTGGGATTTCTCAGGAAAAAGAGGAAGAGGAAGAGAATCTAGGCCCATGGGAGTTGCCAAGGAAACATAGAGGGAGTCAGACATGCAGAATGAAAGAAAGTTAAAAAGCCACAAGACAAAATGTAGATTAATATAGATGGGTTAATTTAAGTCATAAGAGCTAGTCGGACAAGCCTAAGCTAAGGCCGAGCTTTCATAATACGAAGTGTTATTATTTGGAGCTGGCTGGCAGGACAGAGAAAGACTCGTTACACACTCCATGCTGCCATGCCTTCCCACCATGATAAAAATTTGTACCCTCTCCTAAACTGTGGGCTAAAATAGAAGTTTCTTTCCCTGAGTTTCTTCTTGTCAGACATTCAGCATTTGGTCAAACTATAAAGTAAGTGACCAGTATACCAAGTGAGTAGAGCTCCTGAAGTTAGTCATCACAGAGATGTGAAGAGAAAAAAATGTACAGTCTCAGGCAATGGATGTGGTTTGCTTCTTTCAAAGAAATTGTGGCTTTTAAGAGTCTTGGAAGTTGGTAGATCTGCCTCATGTCGCTTTGCCTTTTTCTTTGTTCCATTCTCTACAGGAAGTGGTCCAGTGCTCAAGTTAGGGTGTGTTCCATCTCAGTTCACCTTGCTTTGCAGCTCAGTTCAGCAATATGTAGCATCACGTTTGACTTCTGCATTTTAGCCTGGCCAGTTCAGCAAACATGAGGTAGAAGAGACCCTTGAGTAACCACAGAGGTTATCTAACCTGTCTATCTAACCACGGTTTGTGCAGGGAGGTTACATTATAATTTATCTTTTCACCTCTTTAAATTCTCTGAGTAGACTGAGGGAAAAAAACAAAAACAAAACTATCCCATTCCAAGTACACACACACACACACACACACACACACACACACACACACTTACATTTCCAATTTTTTCAAATGACCAACATTACTTAATTGGGAAACCTTATCTTTGATACACTTCCTGTCCTAAACAACCTCAGGTAAGGATTTATGTTAATACAGAACCACAGGTATCATGGTCCATTTTATGATGCTAACAGGATCTTATTTGCCTTCACTTCAAGCTACTGGGCCAATCTCTGTCAGAATCTCATTTCTTTGAGAGTCTGTGGCTTGCAATTTCCAGAGCCAGCAACCATTCCATTAGGATTTAATAAAGAACAAAACAGATCCTCACTTGTGTCAACAGAAAGGAATTTGTTTTGTAGAATATTAAATGGCTTATAAAACTGTTTATAGGGTTGGGGATTTAGTTCAGTGGTAGAGCACTTGCCTAGCAAGCACAAGGCCCTGGGTTCGATCCACAGCTAAAAAAAGAAAAGAAAAAAAAAACTGTTTATAAAACTAAAGGCTGACCTTCCAGGGGAAAAAAATCTCCAAAGTATGAGACAGGAATGAACCACCCAGGATGCTGCTGCCATGTAATGTGCTTGCTACAATGAACTACATCCTGGAATCCCTTCTTCTCTAAGCTGCCTTTCTTCAAATCACATCAACAGGAAATTTAAAGACATGAATCGTTAGGGAAATTTAAATCAAAATGGCAAAGTAATACTGCCTTATTCTTATTAATATGGCAACTCACAAAACATGAGTCTCAATTTTATGGAAAGGGAGACAATGTAAAGAGGGCAAGGAGGTTACTGGAGAAATGGATACGGTCCTATACATGGTTTGCTAGAATGGAAATGTCATTATGAAACCCAAAAATGTGTAATATGTACCAATAAAAATTGAGGATCTCTGCATCTACTTCCATCAGTTATTGTATGAGAGTTCCAGCACGACCATTACAGTGTTTGGCCATCTGATCACCAGACTAGGTCAGGTCAGGCTTTCCCTCGACCATTGCCAGCAGTCTACAGAGGATGTATCATTGTGGATTTCTGGGGACCATGGCGAGGCCCCAGGTGGAGCTCCAGGAGTCCAATTGTCGAGAAAGAGGAGGAACTATAAGAGTGTGAATTGTTGAGACCAAGATTGGAAAAGCACAGGGACAAATAGCCAAACAAATGGAAGCACATAAATTATGAACCAAAGGCTGTGGAGCCCCCAGCTGGAGCAGGCCCTCTGGATAAGTGAGACAATTGAATAGCTTGATCTGTTTGGGAGGCCTCCAGGCTGTGGGACCTGGACCTGTCCTTAGTGCATGAGCTGGCTGGTTGGAACCTTGGGCTTACACAGGGACACTTTGCTCAGCCTGGAAGGAGGGGACTGGACCTGCCTGTACTGAATCCACCAGGTTTAAATGAATCCCCACGGGAGTCTTGGCCCTAGAGATGGGAATGGAGGGGAGGGGATGGGAGGAAGGTTGGGGCGGGAGGGGGGAGGACAGGGGAACCCATGGCTGACGTGTAAAATTAAAACACAAATATAATAAATTTTTTTAAAAAGGGAAAAAAAAACAAGGAAAGGGGAAAGAAGTCATGAACACAGCTGTGGCTGGACCTCATTCTGCTTCTAAAGAAACACGTGCATCACGCCTCCTTAACGTCCACTCTTTCTGTAACTTCTCTGTTAACTTCCACATATGTTTCAACCAGGTTATAACACGCATAGCACAAACCTTACCACCTCAGCCATGTTAAGGATGCAGGTCATGGTACTGACTGCATTTACATTGCCATATTAGCCCATATTAGCTATTGTCGCCATCCATCTCCACAACTTTCATCTTGTAAATTGAAGCTACATTCATGAAACATTTCTCATTCTCCTCTCCTCCATTCCATTTTCTGTCTCTTGCTATTTTGACTATTCTGTTTCTCAACAATGCAATATTTATCCTTTTGTGTTGGCTTACTTCATTTATCTCAGTGAGTTCAAGAGTCATAATGTTGTAGCATATGTCAGAATCCATTACTTTTGAGGGTGAGCAAAACTCAGTCATGTATATGCCACATTTTTCTTACCCATTTATTCACCCTCAGTCACTTGGATGTTTCTGTTTTTGCTACTGAAAATGATGCTGTTATGAATACTGAATATGAACAACTCTTCCAGCTCCTCTTTTCAATTTTATTGCATCTAAACCCAGAACAGTTAGACAATAAGGTAATTGTTTTAATTTTTGAGGAATTACCAGAAACTGTTTTCCACAGACCCGTGTGTTTGTATGTTCTGACCACCAGTATACAAGGGCCCCAACTTCTCCACAACATCATCACTATCACTTACTTCTATTTTCTGTGGCAGTTGCCATATTAATGAGAATAAGGTGGTATCACATTGTCATTTTGATCTGCATTTCCCTAGTAACTCATCTCTTTGTTTCTTGTTGCTGTGATAAAATACCCTGACAAAAGCATCTTAATGGAGACAGGACTTAATTTGGTGCATAGTTCCAGATTACAGTTCATCATAGAAAGTAAACTACAGTGTCAGAAGCTGACTACATTGCATCCGTAACAAGGAACCAAGAGCAGAGAATGTATGCATGTCGATGTTCAGTTTACTTTCCCCACTTTTACACAGTGAGGATCTCCTTCCAAGGGAATTGTGCCACCCACAGTAGGCCACTCCTCCCACCTCAAATAATGTAGTCAAGAAAATCCCCCACAGATGTGCCCACAGGACAACCTAGCTTAGACAACCCATCACTGAGACTCTCTTCCAAGGTGATTCTAGATTGCATCAAGTTAACAATTAAAACTGCCACAACCAGTGATGCTGAGCTTTTTCTGTACGCTTATTTGTCAGTTATGCAGTGGATATCTATACACCTCCTTTTTTTAAATTTGTACCATTTGTTTTATGCTTGGTGAATTTCCCACCACTTGTTTTATTGTGGGATTAAGTCTCTATGAAGGCATTTGGCTGGCAGAAGATAAGTCACATGCAGAAATGGGAATAGTGAAGCCTTTCCCTCATCAGGCTCTGCAGCGTAAGAAGGCACACTAGAAGTGACGGGCTCAGCTCTGAGGGAGGCAATCTGCACAACTTGCTATAGTCACCTTCCTAGGGGGGTCCTCTGTGATTGGGGCCCTGCTTCATACCAGTTCCTGGCCAACCTTCCTGTCTTGCCATGTCCACAACTCCACTATTAGATCCCCCAAAAGTCCTCTCCAGTGTAGCTACAGCCCTGGAATACCATGTTGACCTCCAGGTTATAGTCTGTGTTTTCTGCTGACATGGGTGAACTTTTTCCCACCCCAGTACTGTCTCCTCATGGTACTTACTCCATGAAAGGACCTAATACTCAACATAACTAACCCCAGTGCAAGTTACTTGAACGTGTATTAAATCCAGTAACGTTTTCATAGTGGGTTTTTTTTATTAGCTTTTAATTCATTTATTCTTCTCTCATATATTACATTCCAACTGCAGTTTCCTCTCCCTCCTTTTCTCCCAAATCCTCCTCCCAAACCTCCTCTCTCCCCCAGATCCCTCTTCCTCCGTTTCCCTTCAGAAAAGAGTAGGCCTGCCAGGGATATCAACTGACTAGGCCATAACAAGTCACACTAAGACAAGGCACAAACTCTCACATCAAGGCTGGACAAGGCAACCCAGTAGGAGGAAAAGGGTCCCAAATGCAGTTGTTGGGGTTCTACTCTAGGACTCAGGGCTGTCCAGTCTCTGATTGCTGGCCATCCAGGAAGTATCAGGCATGGGCTTCCTCTTGCAGCATAGGTCTCAAGTTGGACCAGTCATCGGCCATGCCCACAATTTCTGCACCACAGTTTTTCCAGCACATCTTGAAGGCAGGACAAGTTGTAGGACAAAGGTTTTGTGGCTGGGTTGGTGTTCAAGTCACACCACTAGAAGCCTTGCCTTGTTACAAATGATGGGCAGTTCAGGCTCTGTATCCCCCATTACAAGGTGTCTTCATAATACTTCATTACTAGGTGTCACCCTCATAAATTCCAGGAAGTTTCCATTGCACTATTTCTACTTCATCCCAAAAATACCTCTCGATTCCAGCTGTCTCTCCCCATACTATCTCTCTCTATCCATCCCCACCACCTGATACCCCCTCTTCACATCCCTACTTGCCCCCAGTACGTCTGAAAAATCCTAAGACCCAACCCACTGCCACCTCTTCCTGCCCACCTCCCACACCCACTGTCGTGCCCTCATAGTGGTTTTGAAAAACACCAAACTATCCCATTGTTTTACTTTCTATTTTTCGTACAATATATTTTGATCATATTCTTCCCCTTCTTCCAACACCTCCCAGAACTGCTCCCATCTCCCTACCTACCCAACTTCATGATTTTATCTCTTAAAAAACAAATCTCCCCCTCCTCTCTCTCTCTCTCTCTCTCTCTCTCTCTCTCTCTCTCTCTCTCTCTCTCTGTCACACACACACACACACGCACGCACACACACACACACGCACGCACGCACGCACATGCACACGCACACGCACACCATGACATCTGTTTTGTGTTGGCCAATGATTTGTGAGCATGACACTTGCCCTGGAATATGGCTGATAGACACACGGGAAGAGCACCATTTCATCTCCTACTAGCTAGCTAAACAGGCAATGTTGGAAACAGTATTTTCCCTGACTCAAGCATTTCCCCTTGTTCCCAAGAGAATATTAATTGTACTGATCAGCCACTCTTGGTTAGTCATGTTTACCCTGACTGAGCCACTGCTTTCCCTCAAACATCCATGACTCTAGAGGCTTTGTGTTGAAGTCACAGTTTTTCTGAAAAATCTAGTACAATTACAAAGCATCTCTCTACACATGATTATTTAAAGCATTTTTTCCATCATGGAATTACATTTACCCTTAGTACATGAATTTTTACACTGGCCATAACAGGGCTTAAAGGGAGCTTAAAAAATACAATAGAATTACTAAACAGTGTTGAATCTCCTCATCCGTACATCACAGAATTTTATTCTTGGTCTGTGCACAATTTAGATCAAGTTAAAAGCTGCATAGGCTCAGAGCTCTGCTTTAGTTCCATGAAATAGTTTTGTTTGGTTGAATTGTTACTTTTGCCACCCATAAAATATGCATTTTATTCTGAAACAACCATTACTCTTTTCATTTATTTTATTTTAGATTTGGTTTTCAGCATGTAGTTCCAGGTTTCTATCTTTGATGGGTTACAAAATTGGCTTTGTGTAAATGTGTCTGACACATTTGTTTCTAAAAATAAATTTTGGATTGCTCCCAGGTTAGCCTTCTGATATTACATAACATTCACAAGTTATTAATATCATTCAGAATTTATCTTTTCATTCTGTTTTTAAAAATCAACACATTGTCTTTCCCACGAACACCATCATCCTATTTTTTTTTCTTTTAAGGGGATCTTGACTGGGGGAAGTGTTAATTGACTCTGTCTTCTGGATAGTCATAACAGGAAGTTTGTGCACCACAAATTGCCCTACTTCCTCTCACTTCCCTTGACCTTTGAAAGTAATCATTTCTACTTGTTCAGAATTGTTTAATGTTTTGGCTATACTGTTTTAGAAAGGACATCTCCATGACAGGCTCTACATTCCCAAATGTTTAAAAACAGGTTTGTACGAGGTTAACAGACACACTACAGCAGGCAAAATCCATGGTTTCAGTACTCTGCAGCTTCTTCTCATGATTGATGCATTATTGCAGCTGGGCTAATTATACCACCATTGATATCAGCTATTTCAAGCTATTTCAAGCAGCTATGGTAAATCCTAGTGGCTGAACTTGCCTTCCTGAGACTTACTGCTTCTTGGCCTCTAAAGACGCAGAGCAATTCACGCACTCTATGAGCTTATAATATAACTCTTAGGTCCATAATTTTATATGGCACAGAAATTTGGAGAGTGAATATAACTATTCAGTATGCAGAGTATTTAACAAATATTAACAAGTATGCAGAGGATTTAACAAAGTATCTTCTTACTTATGAAGTTGGAAGTTTCCTGTCCCACCAACAGCTCCCAATTAAACACACTGAGGTTTAATATTAATTATAAATGCTCAGCCAATAGCTCAGGCTTGTTACTAGCTAACTCTTGCACTTAAATTAATCCATATTTCTTATCTATGCTTTGCCATGTGACTTGATATACCTTTTCTCAGTATGGCATATCCCTTTTGCATCTCTCTGCATCTCTGCTGGCAACTCTTCTGACTCTGCCCTTCTTCCCATCATTCTCAGTTTGGCTGTCCCACCTAACTTTATCCTGTTCAGCTATTGGCCAGCCAGCTTCTTTATTAAACCAATCACAGTGACAAATCTTCATGGTGTACAAAAGGATTATTCCACAGCATACCCATTTTTAATTATTTCTTTTTCTTTTCAAATTAAAGTATCTGAGGATGTGTCTCAGTTAGTAGAGTGCTTGCCAACATGCACAGAGGTCTGAATTTGATCCACAGGACTATGTAAGTGGGATATGGTTATAAATACCTATAACCCCAGTACTTGGGAGGTGGAGGCAGAAGGATCAGAAGTTCAAGGTCATCCTCAGCTACATTAAAAATTTGAGGCCAGTCTGAGATGCATGATATTCTGCCTCAAGGTAAGAAAATAAATAAAAAATTTACAAGTAAATTAATTACACCCCTATTCCCAAAGCTCAGGGAGAATTCTGGAAGAGGAAGCAGAAAGATTGTAGGAGTGAGCAAGAAGTCATGGATGGCTGCAATGAAACAACATTTTCTTGACTCAGTGGGGCAATTGCACATTTGAACTCCCAGTGGTTGTGACAGAATGTGTAAGACTGTATAAGTGCAGGTCAGACAGAACCCTACAATCAAGTGGGGATGTTGGCGTGAAGTACCGCCTCCAGCTGAGGAGCTGTTAATGTCCAGTAGCTTCTGGGACAAAGAGAATTAGTTTTATTTAAAGGTTTGATCATTGCTTAGTTGAGCACACACCCCTGGATAACCATACATCAAAGAGTATATGAGCAAAATAAACTGGAGTTGGATGAGACAAATAGCCTCAAAGATGTTTGATTAAACATCAAGAAATCATATTATTTTATATGTACTTAAGATTATATACAATTGATACAAGTGTATGTTGCAAATATACATACACATATATGTATGCACATCTGTACATATGTTATGCCACTTGGGTTAGCAATGTTCCCCACAAGAGCCATAGACTGTCTTACAAAACTCCAGTCCCAGGAATGAGAAACTTCGGTTTAAGGTGTTAGTCAGGGAGACCAAGAAACTCCAAAAACAATATAGGCAATTATCGTTGCCCTTGGCTGCCTCTCAGAGGTTGAAAGTGAGTTCCTATTGCTGAGAGTACCACATACTTTGGCCACAGGACTCAGAATTTTCAAGCTGAGTCTAGTCTAAAAGCCTTCTTCCTATAGTCCAGCTTTCATTCTACCAGAAAGTACTATGTAAGCCACCAAGGTGAAGAAGCAATCACAGCAAATGGAGACATTACAGAAAAACTGCTCATAATGCAGAGATCAGCAGACTGTGATGAGCCTAGGCCTAGTAGATACAGCTGGAAAACAATTATTGCATGTGAGGCTCAGAAAGCATCCCAGAAGACAGGTGTGGAAAGATTGTAAAAGCCAGTCACCAAAAAGTCTGATGTGTCTCCAAGAATTGATGTAGAAGCAACACCCATGATCTCTCAACAATATGGCAGCCTAAGCAAGACCCAAATAATGACACTATCAATAGGTATGGTAGCACAAAAGGGGGAAATCTAATGGGATCCCACTCCTAGACAAAAAACTACAGGCAAGTAGAGACTGTTGAAAGGTAGAAAAGCTAGCCTCTCCCAGGGCTGAGCTCCCAACTGGCTAGCCAATACCGCGTGGTCAGCTCTGAGATTATAGACACAAAAGCCACACTAAAAGGACTCAGGTTATGTTTATATATTTATGAATATATGTAGCACTAATAAAGAAAAGAGGATATCAGTCTGAAAGGAAGTGAGGGGTGTGGGATCTGTTGGAGGAAGGAGAGGGAAGGGGGAAGTGATATCACTTAATTTTTAAAATTTTAATTAAAAAATTAGGACAAAATGGTCATGGGCATGGAAGGAGGGATGGATCTGGGAGAAATTAGAGAAGAAGAAATAAATGTGATCAAAATACAATGTATGAAACTCTCAAAGATAAAAATTTTTTAAGTTAAGTTGAGGCCGGTGCTAATATGCATGAATTTAGTTTTATATATGGGCGAGATAGATCAGCCAATATCATTATGCTTATAAAGTTGATTTAATATCAAATAGATCTTGGCCTAATTTTTATATTTGAACATTATTCTAGGTGAAGCCTCAAGGCTCTGGTTATTTTACATTAAAAAGTCAGGCTTTGAATGATTTCTCAGTTTTGAAGCCTGGGTCCTCTCTATGGAAAAAAGAGGAAAATTTTCACATAGTTGGGTGACTGGTCACATAATTGTATGTGCTTTTCCATGTGTGCATGTGTATCTGTGTGTATACATGTGCAAGTGTGTGTGTCTGTGTGTCTGCAAGTGTATGTATGTGTGCATGTATGTTTGTGTGTGTATGTGTGTGTGTGTGTGTGTGTGTGTGTGTGTGTGTGTGTATGCAAGTTGCTTGCTTAGAACCATGAATCCTTTAAAGATAAAGACCCAACCAATGCTTTCTAAGTGGAAGCATTACCCAAGACCATTGGCTGGCCAGATGTGAGTGACTCCAGTCACCCCTGTAGAGCTAGAAGCAGCTACTGCTCTACTAGCTCTTTACCTAAAGTAAATCAGGCTCCCTGTGAGTGCCATGATAAAAGGTCAGAGTGCTTTATTCCTATCTCAGAACCAACAGCTCTCACAGGCTCCTTGTCCTGTGTCTTTGCCTAACAAAAGAGCTCCAGGGTAGCAAGTTTTAATTATAAGACACAGGCTCTCCTGATGGTCTTTTGACTTTGGGACATTAAATAGCCTGTCCACTAACAAGACACAAAAACAACAGAAATGCCAGTTTAAATATCACACAGGAATTCACGTAATGCTACACACAAAAAGATGAAATTGTATGTCATATAAATAGTAATTTATTTGAAAATACCCAAGTTTCCTTGGCTTTCTCATTTGTGTATCTGAAGAAAGGGATGGGTACTTTTTGTTGTACTATTGAAGACTGCTAGTTGATTTTGGTGTATGGTTTTTTATTTGCAACATTTTTAGGATAAAGTTTAAAAAATAGAAAAAGAAAACCACCACAGAAGGTTCTCAGTGTGAAAATTTTTATTACACTAGTAGAACATATTTTAATGAAGAAAAATAAAAGATTTCTACTCATTGAGTCAAACCTAGCATGCTAGGTTCATTTCTGTAGCTGTGATAAAATACCCTGACAAGAAGCAATTTAGTGGACAATTTCAGTTTACAATGCATCATTGTGGGGAAGTCAATCCTGAAATTTAAAATAGTTATTCATCCAACATCCACAGTGAAGAGCAGAGAGAAATAAATGTATGCATGCTTATTAGCTTGATTGCTTATGTCCAACTCAATTTTTATACTTGTATATGATCCTGGGACTCCTGCCTAGGGAATGATACTGCTCACAGCAAGCTGAGCCTTCCTATGTCATTTGACTTGATATAGTCCCCCATAGACATACCCACAGGCAACACAATAAAGACAGTCCTCACTGAAACTCTCCCCAGTTGATTCCAGCTTCTGTTAAGTTGATAATGAAAGTTGACCATCATAATTAGTGACTAAATTTTAGAATGATAAATCAGATTAAGCAAGAGTGGAGTACACCAGTAAATTATCCTATGATATTCAAAATAATTGTTTTCAACTGCAAAAGTATTGATAAACATTAAGAAAATTCAGGAGGTCATTTGAAATAAAAATACCCTGACATGTATTATTTTTACGTTGACTAATTTATTGCAGTTTTAAGTGGTTCTAAGTGTGGCATACAGAGGCAGATCTAATTATTGAACCTTTGAACAGACTAGTTAACTATTGTATGCTTTTGTTTCTTGTCCATACACTCTCCACAATAGCAGACCTAATGCACAAGGCCAGGGGCCACCTGCAGCAAGGCTCTAGGGAAGGATATGACTGGAGCAGCAAGGAAACAAAGGAATGACAGACAGATGGACACATGGAATCAGGTGACCTAAGCTCTCAGATGGAGAAACTGCAGCACTCCAGAAGCTCAGCATGTTTATTATATAGAGATGAACAGTTTCTTCGTTACTTTCCTATTGTGGGGAGAGACACTATGACCAAGGCAACTTATAAAAGAAATCATTTAATTGGGGGCTTGCTTATAGTTTCAGAGGGTGAGTCTTTGGAGAAGAGCAAGGTAGCATATTGAGATAATAATCACAAGGTAGAAAGAGAACTAACTGGAAATGACAGGGGCTTTTAAAACCTCTAAGTCCACTGACAATGACACACCTCCTCCAACAAGACCATACTCCCAATCCTTCCTAACAGTTCTACCCTCTAAGGGCCAAGTATTAAAATATGTAAGTCTGGGGGAGGCACTGTCATTCAAACCACCACAAACAGAGAAGCAGGGTTATATACATAGATGAACAGAAGTCAGGGTTGGTACATACAGATAAACAAGGAGACAGGTTATTATATACAGATAGAGAAGAAGGTGGAGTTTATGGTACACAGCTAGATCAAGGAGACAGGTTTAGCTAATGTGTGTAGAAGCAGTGTCTGCAGTTGTCTGGAGGGAGAAAGCTAAGGTAAAAGTTTTCTGGACACTCTGTCAACATCCACACATGGACCAGAGGAAGGCTTTACCATTTTCCTCTGAGCCTCACTCTGGCAGATGGGTAGTACAGGGAGACTTGGCCATTTCCTTCTAAGTCTGAGGCTAGGGTCCTTGACAAGACCATGATCATGCCAACAGTACACATTCACTCAGGACTTCACACACACAGGGCTTCCTCTGCTTCCCACAGCCACTCATGGGACTAAATAATGTAAAATGTTCAGGAAAAAAATGGTGCATAGTAAGAGTACAAGTTAAGGCTTTCTTTCCCACATATTTCTTATATTAGTAATTTATTAAACTTTATCTCATGAAACTTTAGGCAATCTTGGGAAGTATGAACAAAATTAGAAATAAACTTATGATCACTGTTACGTTATCAAATAGAACCATCATATATCTACAGGAACCAGTCATATCCATTCATGAGACCCCAAACCCTCAAAAGAGATAAGAGATTTAAGAGACACAGACAGAATATATAATACAATTTAACAACCATGTAGAATATTTTCACATTAAAAACTGCAAACATTAAGAAAGAAAATGTTTAAATGATTAGGAAGGTAGTTCATGTACATTAACTGGAGTATTTGATAGACTCAATACTTATCAAAGTTCCACCAGATTATATTTTGTAGACTTGATGGAAAGGCAGAGCAGGAATTGGCCAAGAGATGTTGTAGCATATGAAGCATTACAAAAGTCTTGGGATGACCAAAACATTATTCAAAAGAAGAGCACAATGAGAAAACTCAACTCCCAAATCAAAACCTAATGCAAAACTAGAGTTAATGAGATAACATGAATAACGTCAGGCAGACATTCATCTGCAGAGAGTGAGAGAAAATTCATTTGACTTTCAGCAAATGATGCTTAGAAAACTGGATGTCCACGTGAAGAAACAGAACAAACTTTAAAAAGGAATTAAAATCTTATTTCCCATTGCTGTAACAAAAGATCTGACACTAGGCAAAAAACATTTATTTAGTTCACAACTGTAGAAGCCTGAAAATATGGCATAAACTTCTAGCAATTCATCTCTGATGAAGGCTTCATGATAGAGCACACTGTAACAGCAGGAGTGAGTGTGTAAGAGATCCCAAGGCAGAACAGAGACAAGGCACAATCCCGGTTTGCTCCTATGTAACACTTGAAAAATGACGATGTAACTTCTTCCCCAAGACCAGCATTGTTTCCTTTCAAAGCAGTACCCACAAGGACCAAATCACTCTCTATTAGTACCCACCTCTGGTAGATTTTATCACATCACCACACTGAGGACCAAATTCTCATTGTAGTGTCTTGAATAAGATTGTACCTCATTGGCATTAAGACACATGCATGGCCTTGTAGAGTAGATGTGGCCTTGTTGAAGGATATGTCACTGGAGGTGGGTTGGGGGCTTCAAATGTTCAAGCTAGGCCCAGTGTCTCTCCTTTCCTGCTACTTGTCAGCCCAGATGTAGAAATCTCAGCTACCTCTCCAGCACTATGTCTGCCTGCATGTTGTCATGCTCCCTGTCACAATGACAATGAACTGAACCTCTGAACTCTAAGCTACCCCAATTAAATGTTTTCCTTTATAAGAGTTGCTGTGGTCATGGTGTCTCTTCACAGGAATAGGAACCCTAACTAAGACACTCACGCATGTATCCTTTGACTATAAACCACACAAAAATTACAGTATGTTCTTGTCTCAGACAACACATCAAAACTAAGACAAAATTGATCCCAGATAAAAAGGGCCTTGACAATAATACTTTTACAAGCTAACATAGAAAATATTTAACAACTTTGATTGGATTAAGATTTATTAAATACTATACTAAAATCATGATCTATTAAAAAATAATTGATTTTCTTCTAAATCTAAAATATCTGTACTTTCCAGGCAGAAGTGGTGCTGGCCTTAAATCCCAGCACTCGGGAGGCAGAGGTGGGTGGATCTCTGTGAGTTCGAGGCCAGCCTGGGCTACAGAGTGAGTTCCAGGAAAGGCGCAAAGCTACACAGAAAAGCCCTGTCCTGAAAAAAATAAAAACAAAAAATAAAATAAAATGTCTATACTTAAAATATATGTTTAATAAAACAAAAAATAAACCATAGATGAGAAAACATATATCTGTGTGCACAGTATAACCAGAATATATAAAGGACCTTTACAATTCAGTAGTAAACAATCTTTATTTTATTTTATTTATTTTATTTTATTATTTAGTTATTTATTTATTTTTTGGTTTTTCAAGACGGGGTTTCTCTGTAGCTTTGGAGCCTGTCCTGGACTAGCTCTATAGACCAGGCTGGCCTCGAACTCACAGAGATCCACCTGCCTCTGCCTTCTGAGTGCTGGGATTATAGGCATGCACACCACCGCCCGGCTATAAACAATCTTAATAGACATTTTTAAACATAAACAAAATATTTCAATAAACAATTGACCAAAAATAATATCTACATGGCTAATAATCCCATGAAAAGATGTTCAAAACAATTAACTAGCAGGAAAATGCAAATTAAGACCACAACTGGAATAGCTGGAACAAGAAAGGCAGTCACTGATGTTGCCAGGTTGTACAGAATTAAGAAGGTAAAGTGGTGTTAATATCATGTCAAAAAGTTTGGTCATATATCATGAAGTTAAATATGAACTTACTATACAACCCAGAAATTCTGTTCTTTGCTATTCATCCAAGAGAAAAATAAATAAAAACATATCACACAAAGATTTGGACAAAGATGTTATTAGTCATTTTATTCATAATAATCAATTTTTTTCAAACAACCAAAATGTCAGTCACCCAAAAATATGTGTAGAGAAAGTGTAGGATGTCTCTCTAATGGAATACTGCCCAGGAACCAACAAGAATGAGCCACAGATATCAGATACATCTGTTCTGAGAATTTGTGTTCACTTGTTATTGACATTTTGTCCTTAAACTCAAACATTCCACTCAATGAAGGAAGTTAGACACAAAATCACTTTCATGAAATGTTCAAAAAACTGTGGAAAGAAATGAGATTAGCAGTTGCCCAAGGCAGGCTGTGTGAGCTAGTGGTAGAAAATGCAGAAAATAGACATGAAGGGCATTATTAGGGTGACAAGAATACTCTAAGACTGATTATGATGATGGATTCATAAGTAACTAAATTATATAGAAAGTGGTGTTTTGAATATTTCAATAGGTAAATTATATACTCTGTAAAATACTCCTCAGTAAAACTATGTTAAAAATACATTCAGGAGCCAGCAAGTTAGCACATAGTCAAAGGTGCTGGAGTTCATCTTCAGGACCAAAATGGTAGAAGAAGAGGACAGACTCCCACAGTTGTCCTCTGACTTCCACAGGTGTCCCAGAGAGAGAGAGACAGAGAGACATAGAGATATGCACCCATATATAAATACATATATGCATACACACACACACATAGAAACACACACACACACACACACACACACACACACACACACAACTATTTCTTTAAAAATACACCAGTTCTAGCCAGATATGGTGACACATGCCTTTAATCCCCACACTTGGGAGGCAGAGGCAGGCAGAATTCTCAGCTTGAGGCCAGCCTGGTCTACAAAACAAGTTCCAGGACAGCCAGGGCTACACAGAGAAACCGTTTCTTGAAAAACCAAACCAAACAAACAAACAAACATACTGGTTCTCTTCCACATATTAGGAATTTGGAAGTCATTGCTTTATCCTTTAACAAGTAAATAACTTAACATACTTCAAAAGAGCCACTCTTCTGGAATCTAGCAAGAAAGTGGGGACATAGAGCAAGCCAAGCCTCCAAGACTGAAGAGGCAGACAAGTAATCATGGGAGCCACAGATGACTGGTGTAGAACACTCATAGGTAGAAACTTCTACACCACTATGGCCAAGAGAGGAAGCCTTACACTGTGATTGATGAATTGCTACAGGTTCAGTGTCAATGACTAAGATGTAAAAGTCCAAAAGGGCTCTCGAGATTCTAGCCTTCTGTTTGAAGGAAAGGACTGCCTGAATCCAGATCACTAGTCATTCTTTACCATCCAAGGAAAGTATGAGAAACCACTGTGGGGTTCACAGCACACTGAATAAACACAAGGGGATAGAATGATGCTTATTATGGTGTTTCTCTTCCCCAACAGCACTGTATCACTAGAGTCCTGTTAATTATAATGTACCTGTCTGGTACAGCATGTCTAGTCAACAAAAAATTGTTAAGGCATATATGAATATGCTTTTAATATATATTTATATATCATCTTCCTGGGATTTTGATATTTCATTTGTCCTTAGTGATGAACAATATTCTCTTTTATATACATACCAGATTTCCATTATTCATCCATTTGTTGATAGACAACTAGACTGATCCCATTTCTTTGTGACTATGATTAATACAAACTCTAATGAATAAGCAAATGGTACAGAAGAGCAAGTGAATGATGTAAGCAGAAAAAATACTTCAAAAAGGAGACAAAAAGAAATTCTAGAGATAAAAGAAACTTGGAAGCAAAGAGTAGCTTCGATGGACTCACTAGCAGACTGAACACTAGTGAAGCTACTGACTGGAGATCACATGCTCAAATACATACTCCTGTGTGGGACAATTCATGCTGAAATCAAAGGAGGGAGAGTATCATTGATTCTACAGATCAAGTTGAGAGGAACAGACATTCTGACACTACTTAGTGTTACTATTGTATAATACCAGGGTATGTGCTGTAGGATATTTATTTGTACACTGTGTGAAGGTGTATTGCTGTGATTTGTGTAATAAAAAGCTGAGTGGCCAATAACCAATAGCAGGGATTTCTGGGGATAGAAAGGAAGAGGAGGAAGAATCTTATTTGCAGGAGATGCCAGGAGACACAAAAAAGAAGCAGGAGGTACAAGATGAAGAGAGGTAACACCATGTGATAGAATGTAGATTACTATAAATGGGTTCATTTTTAAGAGCTACTTAGGAACAAGCCTAAGCTAAGGCTGAGCTTTCATAATTAATAAGAAGTCTCCATGTCATTATTTGAGGACTGGTAGCCCAAAGAAAAGTCTGAATTGTGGAGGCCCACAGAGGTTCCCTAGTAAGGCCTTACTCAAGGTCAGAGAATCTGAGCTTGCTTTACCCAGCAGGGATGCATCATGGGGTGATTTGGCCACTGGCATGGTTACCAGGTATTTTGAAGGATCTACACTTGGCTGTATGTTGCGCTTGATCTTGAAAGGGGGAGGTCTTTTGCCTCTCCCCTTGACAGTGTATAAAAAGCTCATTAGAATAATTTTCAAGGCAGCTGGGTATTGACTTAGGACCCTCCTGAATCTATCCTGTATCTCTTTCTTTTCTCTCCATCTTTGTCTATATTTCTATCTAATACTTTCTTATTCCTCTCTCCTCCCCCCAAGAACCCTTTAACAGTTGGAGCTAGACTCTGACACCAACTATAGGTATATTGATTCAGCACATCTTTAATTACTCAACAGTTTTCCATATATATATATTTTAGAAGCTACAAAGATGTCCTTTAATAAGTGAATGAAGTTAAGTTAGTACATCCAGAGAGTGGGCTATTAGTGCTGAAAAGAAGTCAGCTATTGGCTCATATATAAAGATATGAAGGATCTTTAGGGGGTTATTGCTAAAGTGAACAAGCCTGACTAGGAAAAGATGCACACTTTTTATATTGTATGATAGTGAATATATTACATTCTAGAAAGGGTAAAACTATTGAGATACTTGAAAAATTAGTAGCTACTACAGGTTAAGGGTTTGGGAAGGAAGCGTGAGCAGGCAGGGCACAGAACTTTAAATAAGTGATGGACTTGGATGATTATGATGTGTTGGTGCACATTCATTGATGGGAAGCATGTGCCATTCTGCTGAGGGATGCTGATAATATGGGAGGATACAGATGTACATGAGAATAGAGTATGTAAAAAAAAAAATCTCTGCAATTGCCTCTCAATATTGCTATAATCTTAAAACAATTTAAAAAATAGATTCTTTAAGTAGGCAGACCATACCTCTCCTACCACGCCAGAGATCCAATCCCCCCAGTATCATTATCAGCTTTGTATCAGGAAACCTGCTCTGCTCTCTTTTCCCACTCTGACTCCATCGCCAAAGGATCATAAAGTCCTTCTCCTCCAACATCCCCTTCTACAACTCATCCCAGTATCCCAGCTTCTAACATCAACAGGCATTCCCTGTGAATCTAATAGCTTAGCAGGCCAGGAAAACAGGCAACACACAGCTATCACCTAGACCTATAATCACCCCAAACCCAGATGCCTAGACACCAGCTTAAAAACACAATAACTACCAGGGCAATATGTCCCCAGTAGAGCCCAGCTGTCCTACCACAGTAGTCTCTGGATATTCCCACATAGCTGAAGCACAAGAAAAAGACCTTCAAACCAACTATATGGGGATGGTAGAAGTCCTCAAAGAGGAAATGAATAAATTCCTTAAAGAAATCCATGAAAACACAAACAGTCCAAGGAAACTAATAAAACTCCTCAAGACCTAAAAATGGGAATAGAATCAATAAAGAAAACATAAACTGAGGAAGTTCTGGAAATAAAAAATTTGGGAATGTGAACAGGAACTAGAGGCAAGCTTCACCATCAGAATACAAGAGATGCAAGAGAGAATCTCAGGCATTGAAGATACAATAGAAAAAAATGGATACATCAGTAGAAGAAAATGTTAACTCTAAAAATCTTCTGTCACTAAACATTCAGGAAATCTGGAACACTATAAAAAGACCAAACCTAAGAATAAGAGGAATAGAGGAAGGAGAGAGAAAAGAAAACAGCTCCAAAGCCCAGAATATGTTTTCAACAAAATCTAGACGCAAATTTCCCTAATCTAAAGAACGACATACCTATACAAGAAACATATAGAACACCAATAGATTGGACCAGAAAAGCAAGTCCCCTCAACACATAATAATCAAAACACTAAACATACAGAACAATAAGGACTATTAATAGCTGGAAGGGAAAAATACCAAATAACATATAAAGGCAGACCTATTAGAATTACACCCAACTTCTCAACGGAGACTCTGAAAGCTAGAAGGGCCTGAACAGATATGCTGCAGGCTGTAAGAGAACACAGATCCCAGCCCAGACTACCTATACAAAGCAAAACTTTCAATCACCATAGATGGAGAAAACAAGATATTCTATGATAAAGTCAAATCTAAACACTATTTGTCTACAAATCCAGCCCTACAGAAGGTGCTAGAAAGAAAACTCCAACCTAATGAGGTTAACTACACTTATGAAACCCAGAAATCTCACACATACATACACACACACACACACACACACACACACACACACACACACACACACACTCAACACCAACAAGAGAACTAACAATCATTGGTCATTGATTTCTCTCGATATCAATGCTCCCAATACTAAATAACAGAATGGATGCAAAACCAGAATACATCCTTCTGCTGCATACAAGAAATATACCTCAACATCAAGGATAAACATCAGAGTAAAGGGTTGGAAAAAGATATTCCAAGCAAAGGGACCTAAGAAGCAAGCTGGTGTAGGCACTTTAATATGTAACAAAATAGGGAAGGACACTACATACTGTTATGATACAGCGTATGGGAGGTCTTGTCGGGTTGGGCCAAGGTGCCTCAGTGGTGAGGAAGACAAGCACCATGCACACAGGGCTCAGTGGAGAGGTTTATTTGGTGGGGGGGGAAGAGAAAGGGGACAAAGACAGACAGAGAGGGACAGAGAGAGATGGGGGGAGGTGCATGTTACCTCATGGTGAGGGGGGAAGAGGGAGAAAGAGCACAGAGGGAGGAGTCCTTTCTTAAAGGGAACAGGAATGAAGGATGACATCAGGATGCTGGGAGGGCCAGGGTATTATTGTCTGCTCATTGCCCAGGATTCCAAGAAGTGGGTCTGAATGCTGACACATATTCAAAGGAAAAATACACCCAGATAACATTTCACTTCTTACCATCCTTAACCCAAACACAAGGGCACCCAAGCTTGTAAAAGAAACATATCACATACTGCATACTACAGCTTAAATCACATATTGGCCCTCACACTCTGATGGTGAGAGACTTCAATAACCTATTCTCTCCAATAGAATAGTCATCCAGACGAAAACTAAATAGAGAAATACTGGAACAGACAAAGCCCGCCCAAGTTTGTGGGATACAATGAAAGCAATACTAAGAGGAAAGTTCAGAGCACTAAGTACCTGTATAAGAGAAAGTGGAGAGATCTCATACTGGCAAGTTAACAGCACACCTGAAAGCTCTAGAACAAAAAGAAGTAAGGACACCCAAGAGGAGCAGACAGCAGGAAATAATCAAACTGAGGGCTGAAATCAATAAAACAGAAGCAAAGAGAACAATTCAATGAATTACTAGAATAAAGAATTGGTTCTTTGAGAAAATCAACAAGGTAGACAAACCCTTACCCAAACTAATCCAAAGACAGAGAAAGAATATCCAAATTAACAAAATCAGAAACAAAAGGTGTACATAACAACAGACACTGAGGAAATCTAGCGACTCATTAATACTTTAAAATTCTGTACTCCAACAAATTGAAAATCTAAAAGAAATGGATAATTTCCTCAGTAGGTACCATTTAACAAAGTTAGACCAAGAATAGTTAAATAATTTAAACAAATCTATAACCCTAGTGAAATAGAAGCAATCATTAATAGTCTCCCAACCAAAAAAGGCCAGGGCCTGATGCTTTCAGTGCAGAATTCTACCAGAAGCCTCTCTGATGATGACTATGAGTGCAGAAGAATGTTATTAGGAGTCATTTTATTAATTGTTTTAGGCCAGTGTTTTGTTTTACCCTAGATTTCCAGGCTATCTAATGGGAGACAGACAGGGAGTGGATCTGGAGGAGAGCACAGGTGCGGAGGAACTGGGGGGAGTGGAAGGAGAGGACACTATAATCAGGATACACTGTATGAGAAAAGAACCTATTTTCAGTCAAAGGGAAAAAATTGAAGAGATGCCCAACAAAACCGATGTACAAATCTCAGCCTACAATATAATAAATATGAAACGAACCAAAAAGGAAATAAAATAGCTACCAATAATAACTGGATTTATTGATTTGTAATATCAATCAAGAAAATGTTCGGAAAATTATAGTCAGAAGAAATTATTTATTGTAAGATTTTAAATTGCATTATTTATACAAATCTTGGAAATGTTTCTATATCACCAAGCATGGTGGCACATGCTGGTAATCTCAGCTCTTGGGAGGGGTAAGCAAGGGAGCAACTTCAAGGCCAGACTGAGTTCATAAAACCTTTCTCAAAAAAAGAAAAAACTGGAGAAAGAAAATTAAATATTCAAATAAAATAGAAGTATAAATAAAAATATATTCTTCCTTGGGCTTACTGAGGAGGCAGAGACAGATAGATCTCTGAGTTCAAGGCCAGCCTGGTCTACAGAGTGAGTTCCAAAACTACCAAGGCTACACAGAGAAACCTTGTCTCAAAAAACAAAAACAAACAAACAAACAAAAATACCAAAAAATTATGTTCTTTCAAATAAAAAATGTACTACCTCACAGTCATTTTAAAAATACATACTCTCCAATGATTCTGAAGTTCAGTGATATGTGGTCTAGACACCACATACCCAGAGCCATCTTTAAAGCTTACCAAAATTAGTTATTTCTAAGGCACTTGACTTAGAGTCTTGTGGGGAAAACCAAAATCTATACCTTTAATATGGTTTCACAAGGTTGTTATTTAGTCAACTCATTTTCATACTAAAATCAGAGAAGCTGACATAGCAATATAACATAGTGGGGTCACTGGCTGGAGCAAAGCAATGAGACAAATAGCAATGGTCAGTGAAAGGGAAGGACTGGCTGTGAATTCAAAGGTGGACAGAGTGCATAATGCAGCCATTAACCTCCTTGAGGACTGAGACAAGAAATGAAGGGAGGGCCACACTTTAAGCCATCAGTTGGAGTATGATAATTAGGATTGTTTTAGAAGGTCTCTCGATCCTCTAGCACCATGGGTCCCTTCTGTCCTGGACCCACTGCTGTGTCCTGCAGATCTAGAGCAGGCTCATCACTGCTCTGAAATAGACTGAGGACCATCAGGAATAAAAAGAGCAAAAGTCCATGGACGTTCTTCAGTGGTACCCAAGCAATATCAGTACGATACATAAACCTAGGTCTTATTTGTTTACAGCATTCACCTGTCATTTATGTATCAAATTCATGCACTTTAACTTTTAATAATTTTAGAGTTTTACAATCATTATAATCCAGTTTTAGAATACCTTCATCATACAAGTCATATCCCACATGCCCACTATCTGATGATCCCTACCTGCAGCCCACGGCTCTCACCACAACAACCAGTGCTCTACTTTGCACTATAGTAGATGTGGGTTTGCTGACAGTTTTGGTCACTGTGAGTACATATCTTTGGACTACTATGAGTAACAATGCAATGATCATTTATATGCTTTTTGATTTGGTATATGTGTTTTTATTCATTTTGAGCAGATAAGAAGGTATGGAATTGCTAGAATGTATGGTCATGTTTAACAAAAATATTCAAATTGACCATGCTATTTTACATCCTCACCAAAAAAAAAAAAAAGAGGTTTGCTGATTCATCACATCCTTTCCCAACATCTACTGTCAGTCTTTCTGATTATGGCCGTCCTACTGGGTATAGAATGGGATGTCATGTTTTAATTTCCCTGCTACAAATGATGTTGAGCACTGTCCTGTGTGCTAATCACTCACTCATATACCCTCTTGAATGAGATATCTCCCCAATATTATGTCCATTTTTTGTTAGGTTGTTTAATTTTTTATCTGGGGATATAAGAGCTGTTTGTATATTCGGAATATACACCCTTTATCAGAGCTCTGATTTGCAAATATTTTTTCCTTTTCACTGGCTTGCCTTTTCATTTTCAAGATGGTGTTTCTGGAAGCATAAATGTATTGAAATTTGATAAGGTTCAATCTATTAAATTTTTATACTATGGAGAAATCAAGCTTTTCATTGTCATAGCTAATAAATCTTTGCCTTGCCCATGCTCTTAATGATTTCTTCCTATATTTTCTTTCAAAAGACTTTGAACTTCTCATCTCCATCTCTAATTCACCCTGTGTGTATGTGCAGTAGGGAATCTAGGTCTCTATTTTCACATGTCTCAGCATTATCCATTGAAAAGTCTTTGGGCTTCTCATCTCCATCTCTGATTCACTCTGCATGTCTGTGCAGTTGGAAGTCTAGTCCATACTTGGTTTGTACTTTTGCATGTCCCAGCATTATCTGTTGAAAAGAGACCGTCTTTTTCCTTTAGGAATTGTCATAATTTCTTTGAAGGATATTAATTTGACTATAAACATTATAATTTCCTTCCAGACCCTGGGCTTTCTTGCACTCCTCTATATCTACCTTTATGCTAGTACAATGCCCACTTGGTTAAATTCAAGTCATAAAGCGAACACCTTTCAATTGTGTGACTTTTTCTTATTTTGGCCATTACTGTTTATTCACTTGTCACTGATATTTAGTATTTTAGGAAGAAAACTTCATTACTGTGTCATTTTTATGCTATGTCATTCATAGAACAACAGAAAGGCTGTGGTGGCACACCCTGGTATCCCAGTCTTTGGGAGGGAAAGCAGAAGAATCAGGAGTTCAAGGTCCTCCTCAGCTACATAACAAGTTTGAGGGTGAACAGGGATACATGAAACCTATCTCAAAAAAGAAAAAGAAAAGGCATTTTTGAAGCACCATGGCAGATCAGTTGTAGTGGTATTGTGTTCCCCAAATTATTGTGTGTTCCCCGCAATAAACTTATCTGGGGTCAGAGAACAGGACGGCCACAATATTAAACATGAGGATAGGCAGTGGTAGCACACATCTTTAATCCTAGCATTTCAGAGGCAGAAATACCTCTGGATCTCTGAGTTCAAGGCCACATTAGAAACAGCCAGACATGTGACACACGCCTTTAATCCCAGAAAGCAAGCCTTTAATCCCAGGGGGTGGGGGCAGAAAAAGAAAGGTATATAAGGCGTGAGGACCAGGAACTAAGTTAGTTAAGCATTTGGAGCAGCACAGTTCAGCTGAGAGCCATTCTGGATGAGAACTCAGAGGCATCCAGTCTGAGGAAACAAGACCAGCTGAGGAACTGGCAAGGTGAGGTGACTGTAGTTTGTTCTGCTTCTCTGATCTTCCAGGGTTCACTACAATAACTGGCCTCGGGTTTGATTTTATTAATAAGATTCCTTAAGATTCATGCTACAGTCAGTAACCACAGAGAGCACTAGGTGTGAATACAGAAGTTTGACTTCACAAAAATATACCATCAGCAGTACTGTGTCATGGAAAAGACTATAGAAATATTTCTGGAAACACATGAATAAGAAACATTAAGACAAAAATCTGTCCACTCACTTATTCTATCATGAATTTCCAGTCTCTGTCAAGGCACAAAGATGTTTCCCATATATTGTTCATGATGACATTGCAATGTAATAAACTTCCCAAGAAATCTTTATTATAAGTACCAATTAATCCATCAAAACAAGTTAAAATAGCTGTGTGAACTGCTGTGATTGCTAAGAAGATGCAGCGTACCTCCCTGGTAAATGTGTCTCATTTGTGTCTGCCTGATACATTTTCAAGAAACTATGTTAAGGAAGCCACAAAAATATGTGATAAAATTGGCATATTTCTTTTCACTTGATAGATAATATTGAATGTTACCACTTGCTTATGAATTTATTATCCAATAAATCTTTAATGGCTTTTTTTAATCTATGAGTAAAAGAAAATGAACATTACAAGCTCAGGAGCCCAGAAATGTACAACCACTGAAAACAGCACAGCAGCTTTTGTAGTCAAACCCATGCTGATAGCTCTTGGATAGAATCTACATTTGCAGACACTCCGATGAGCACTCTGCACAATGCTGTTCCAATAATCAAAGTCATCTTGGAGTTGTGGAGAATCTTCCAGGTAGCTTTCACAGTGGAAAGAAATCCCCCACATAATCCTGCTCTAACATTTTCTGTGCTGAGCTGCATTATTCATTGTGAGGGATGACGGGAGACCTCCTTCTATGTGGAGCATTAAGATCATAAAATAAGACTTTCTCAGTAAAACTTGCCATTTGATGTTCCTGAGATAGAAAGTTTAACATGGTACCAAATCATTCTTAGACGAGGTTCTCCTAGCTTCCCTGTGTTCATCACTCAGGTATGAGCTAGCGTGGCACACTCCCTTCCCCTCCCTGAATCATTGCAAGTGTCGTGTATCACTTCTGTGTGCTCACAAGAAAGATGCTTGCAGCAGGGGACATGTTTCATGAATAACTTTGAAAAATGTTCTTAAGGTCCTTATCCAGAATGAAGTGGAGTGCTGGTTTTATGAAAATACATGAAGTCAAGCTATTGCTATCTTTCACAGAATCTCTATAAAGTCTTCTATAGCAGCGGGATCAGGTAAGCGACAAAAGTGACCCAATTTTACATGTCATGAACTGGACAAAGGTCCCTGGTCCAGGGGGCTGCTCAGAGAGAAGTGCTGCTGTGAGTCTCATTGGTATTGGAAAACAACCCCGTACAGACTTCCAAGAAAAAGTTATCCATTACCTCCACAAACTCCAGGTTCTGTTCTCTTGGGTGGATTTTGTGTGTTCAGTAACAACAATTACATCAGCAAGGACAGTATAATAACATCAGTTTGCACTGTAGCACGAATCTTAAAAGTTTTTATTAATAAAAACAAACCTGGAGCCAGTTATTGGGGTCAACGCTGGAAGATCAGAGAAGCAGAACAAACCACAGCCAACTCACCACCCCAGTTCCTCAACTGATCCTGTTTCCTCAGACTGGAAGCTTCTAAGTCCTCATCCAAGTGTATATCAGCTGAACTGTGCTTATCGAAAGCCTGAAAGCTTAACCAGCTCTAGTTTCTGGTCCTCACAACTTATATAACTTTCTGCTTCTTGCCATCACTTCCTGGGATTAAAGGCGTGAGTCACCATGCCTGGTTGTTTCCAGTGTGGCCTTGAACTCACAGAGATCCAGGAGGATCTCTGCCTCTGGAATGCTAGGATTAAAGACATGTGCGCCAACATTTTCTGGCCTCTGTATCTAGTGGCTGTTCTGTTCTCTGACCCCAGATAAGTTTATTAGGGTGCACAGTATTTTGGGGAACACAATGTCACCACATTGCACTGCTTAAATTTACTGGAAAACTCTTTAACTTCCCAGAGTATTCCTGAATCTGTGACTAACCTAGTACTCACCACATTCTGTGAACATCAGAGCTATTCGGAGCAATTAATTTTTCTTTGATAATAGACCAACTAAAATAGACAAAATCAGACAAACAAAAACCAATGTCAGGCCAGCCATGTGTCCTCGGTCTATGCAAGAAGAAACACCTGCTCTTATCCTCAAAACTTCTAGCAGCATTTGAACACTGTTTTTAAAATTTTATCCTGCACATGGATCGTCTGAGATCTTTAAAAAGATTCAGGATCAGTAAGTCTGGGGTAGAAACTGAACCTCTGTGTTTAACAATTTTACAAATAATGCTGAGACAGCTAGAACTGAACCCAGATCCTCTACAACAGTAGCAAGTGTTCTTAACCACTGAGCCATCTCTCCACCTTCCTGACACAGCCAATTTCAGGACTAAATGGCAAAGTTCAGTGAGGTTCATTATTAAAGAGGCCATATCTGTATACACTAAAATATCAAGGCAAAGCATGTTTCCATCTTCAGTATTTTACACTCACATTGCTCAGAACTTAAAATACCAAGTGAGAATGTGAGTTGAGCAGGAAAGAGGGAGTATCTATAAACCTAAATATTGTTGTTTTTTTCCCAGTAAAGACCTTTGAAACCACAAGTTCATTTCTTTTCCATTTGTCCCCTTATGCATGTGAAATATGTCAGGTTTCTACTATATGTAGACACTCTGCTAAATTCCAGGGTGGAATTTGTGAGTAGCATTTGTCAGCTTGTGAAACTTGTAAATTCATTGTAAAAAATAAATTGTGAAGCAAAGGAAATTGTGTTATATAAAGGACTAATAACACAGGAGGAAGTGCTTTACTCCATGACCAGAAAGAAGACAGGAAGCTTGGGGAAGAGTTCACAGTAGAAATCAATACTGTCTTTAATGTCTTAACTCATGCCAAGTGCTATTCTAAATAACTTAGTGCTCACAATGACTCTTTTAAATGGTGTTCTTAATATCCCTGACTTATAGCTGAAAAACCAAAGTTAGAGAAATCACACCATATATCAAACAGACAAGTTGCTGGTGATTATCAATAGCAATACAATGTCCTCTGACACTATTTACCATTAGGGTCTACAAAGTGATGTGACTGGTGGGGGAACCCCTCATTCTCTGTTTCTTCAGGATACAGTCCAGTTGGGTATATGCATGGACACATGCTGATGAAATGTGGTCAGAAGTGGCATGGGTAATTCCCAGGAAGAACCATTAAATAGCTATGTACAAGTCCATGTCATTACCTGCCCCGGGGGACTGTTCTCACTGTTGATGTGGAATCCCCACAACAGGAAAAGATCCTCGATGCTGAACACCCACCGAAGGATTATCTCTCAGACCCATGCAAGAGCCAGGCAGATCTCTGTGAGTTTGAGGCTAGCCTGGGCTACCAAGTGAGTTCCAGGAAAGGCGCAAAGCTACACAGAGAAACCCTGTCTCAAAAAAACAAACAAACAAAAGCAAAACAAAACAAAACAAAACAAAAAAAAAAGAGCTTGCAAATACAAAAACTAAGCTCCTATCCTTTGCAGTCAAATAGAGTTTGGATCCAGCCTATCTTGACAAAACAGCTTGACATTCAAAATATACTGTGGACTGTGTTACAGAAGGAGAAGCATATGGGAGCAGAAGACCAGGGTGGGCACAGGACACGTTCAGAGAGGTAAAACGGCAAATATGGGAAACTTCATGTTGTCTAGCTGTACTGGAAAATGGAGTTCTGAGGAAGTGCTAAGAAGGGAAGAAAAGGGAATGGATGCCGCCTGTGCAGAGAGTGGCCATGCAGGCAATGCCCTTCAGGCTGCACTTGGAGGAACAGGACAGCTTGGTCTCAAGGTTAAAGAAGTGAAACCACAAGGGGACTGTGCTGGGAAGAGAAGCAAGCCATAGGAGGCTAGAGCAGAGGTAGGGAGGGAGATAAGGATTAGAAAAATAAACAAGACAGAACAGAGCTGGAGAAGATGGGAGGAGGCAGGGTGGGAGGAACCCGGGTGGGAAGAACCGGGGTGGGGGAGGGTGGGAGGAACTGGGGTGGGAGGTGGGAGGGTGGGCTCACAGCACAGAAGCCTAGAAGAAACAGATGGATCTGTTTAGAGGCTGTGTCTGCTCTGGCCCACATACCCGGCACATGCAGCCATGGTGTCTGCCTCTCCCACATACCTTCACCTGTATGTGTATGCTAGAAGACAGAGACTCTGAGAGTCACCTTGCCCTCCTTCCTAGGTCCACCCGCCACACTTGTGTCTTCACAGAGACATCTCCACTATCATCACTGCCTTCATCCAAGGGCATCCTAATTATCCGTTCATCTGTTTGCAACCCAAGTATAACAAACGCAAACTTTATCTCATCTGCCATCTTAAACCCAGAATCAGAGTTTAGACCATTGTAGTAACTTAAAACTGTGGTGACTGAGGTAAAACCAGGAGGGGAATTCTTCCTGTTTTTTAAAAATATAATGCAGGAGCTCAGACGTATCTTAGAGATAAAGGTTGAAAGTTGGCCATCTTTAGAGAATTTACTCACCCAACAAATATTTGCAAGGGTTTATCATACTAAGTGATTAATAGTCTGTTGAGCAAGAGAGATATTGTCTGTGGTGTTTGAAATTCCTTAAAGAGAAGATACTCATTTGAAAAGCAAACAAACAAACATATGTATCACTGTGGCACATCTGTGGCAGTGGGGAGTTTGTCAACCACTGTGGGGAAATCCTGGAGGCAGAAAGGTCAGTCAACTAACTGGTCACATTGTGTCCACAGACAAGAAGCCAACACAGATGATGCTGCGGCCTTCCCTTTGAACTTCATCCAGTCCATGGAACGGTATCCCCACATTCACAGTTCTCCCTTCAATCTCAGTCAACCCAGTCTTCAAACGCTCTCACAGACGTTCCCAGAGGCTTAACTTCTAGATGACTGGTGATTTGAGAGAGATTGGCCCCCATAGACTCAGATGTTTGAGTTCTTGGTCCTCACTTAGTAGACCTGCTTGGGAAGGATTAGGAGATGTGGCCTTGTTAGAGATGTATCACTGGGGTGGGCTTTGATATTTCAAAAGCCCATGCCAGGCCTAGTCTCTGTCTGTCTCTCTCTCTCTCTCTCTCTCTTTCTCTCTCTCTCTCTCTCTCTCTCTCTCTCTCTCTCTCTCTCTCTCTCTCTCTCTCTCTTTCTCTCCCCCCCCCCACTGCCTGTGGATTAAGATGTAAATCTCCCAGCTACTTCTCCAGTGCCATGTCTCTCTGCTTCCCACCATGATGATCATAGATTAACCCTCTAAAACTGTAAACCAGCCTCCAATTAAATGTTTTTGTTTGTAAGAGCTGCCTTGGTCATGGTGTCTCTTCACAGCAGTAGAACACTGACTAAAACAATGACTCTAGATCCTGTCAAGATGATAATCAAATTAGCCATCACACTTATCAACAGCATGGAATAGTTGATCACTCTTTATCTCTAGCTGCGACCTTATCCAGACTTGAAGCATTAAATGCCATCCAGATGTTAGTGGTTCCCAAATGGTATTTCTAGTCTAAACTTCTCCAGTGAACCACAGAACCCCATGTCTGAACTGCCTAATCAGACCTCTCTATTTGTGCAACTGTTAAGTACCTGAAGAGAGCATGTCCAAGCTGGACCAGTGCTACTGCCCAGATCTTCCTATATTCTTCCTTATCTGTTAGTCAAGCCATGTGGGAGTTGATCAGAGAGCAAAGAGCTTCATCTCACCTTTACCTTCTGTCTCCTCTCGTATTCCTCATCCTGCCTGTCAGCAAATGCTGTCTTCCTAATGTCTCCAATTTTTACCACCCCCACTGCCACCACCCTGGTCTAAGCCTGCATCATTTTTATGTTAGCTACAACAGTGGCTTCCCAGCTGATATCCCAGATTTCAAACTCCATCTTTTCTTTATTCAACATCAAAAGTGATGTGATTAGATCAAATTATGTTACTAATCAAAGTCCTAAAGTTGGTTCTTATTTCACCTATGATAAATGTTTAGTACTCTCGATGTTTGTAACCTCCATATAATTTGGATGAAATATGGTCTATCCTGGAATGTAGACTATGATTTTCACACTTGAAGTAATTTTCTAAAATCTGTGTCCCATTATATTTATAAAGAAACAAACCCAGTACTGTTTAGCAATGATAATGGGCATCTCTCTTTTATATACTTCCTGAATGATGGTGTCTGAGCAGTTGGATGGACAGGAATCATTTATTGTTTAGAATTGCCCTCATAAATCACCAATCATAGTTCAATGTCTTGCAAGGGATAATGTGAACCCATTTATGTAGCTCCCAGAATCTCTGTCTTATTAGGAAACAACAGAATTGCAAGGTAATCAACTAGAACTGAGATTTAAAGATGGGAAAAGCCTACTTCAGCTGACAAGTTCAAAAAGCATTACTTAAGACGGGCTTGGCAAATTTTGTGCTATTTATTTCTTCTTACCCTGTTTCAACACCAAACCACTAGGTTCTTTACGACTAAACTACAAATATTTACTGCTCACCTCATGCTAAACCACACATTTGCTTTCCCACTCTGATTACACAGGAGAGGTGGGGCCGAGAGAGAATTCAGATGAAAAGAAAGACAATAGATCAGTTCTTTTTACAGAAGAGCATGTCAGCCACTTAAAGGACTGCTTGGGGCTAAAACAGGATTGAAATAAGCATTCAGAAGTGTGTTTCTATTGCAATTTTACTCACTGGAACTTAAAGAAACAAAGAGTAGAGCTTATAATAAGTAATGTTTGGTTATGTTTAAAAAAAATACCCCAATCAGAAGCTACTTACAATAATAAGCACATTTAAGACTAAATTGAGGAAGTGTGTGGACAGAAGAAAGACTTGTATGAGAACATGGACACCAAAGACCTCTCCAAGACTTAAGTGTCCCCCCACAAACAAGTGCATCAGTGAGCCCTGCAGGGAGCTGAGGACACTGGAAACTAGATGCACAGCTCCAAGCTCTACCAACATCCCAGAGTGGTGAATAAGCAGAGCTGGGCAAGGGGCCAGGCTCACGTGCCACTTTTGCAGGGAGCAGGTACAGTTAGAGGGAAATGTGAAGACAAGATCAGCAACATAACTGCTGAGTGAAAGCAAAGGCAAAAATCACGACATTGGAGACCTGAGAAGCACGATATTCTGAGTCCTCAGCTCCCTGCCTGATACAGCCAGTGACTCTATCTGCCCAGGAGAACCTCCTTGCTTACTTCTCTGAGCAATTGGTAAGAAGAACTCTCTCCTTATAGCTTCTCTGTATAGCTCAAAGGTCATGACACAGGCCATGAACAAGCTGTAGGCACACTAAATGGCAGGGGCCATGCCAGCCACATCTCCCTGACCACCTCCATAGACAGTGGAGCCAGCGATTCCTGATGTGTGTGTTTGCATTCAGAGCACATGCCTGCATGCTGAATGTGTAGGGGCTGTTACTGGGTTATAGGTAGAAAGAATCAAAACACATAAAAAATATTATTGCCTATCAAACCTTAGATTTAACTGCATGTTTAACTCTGCTGTCTGTGTGGATAGCTAATAGATTTCAAGAAGGAAGCTGGAAGTATATAGTGAATGTCCATCAAATTAATCCAGGTTTATTATAATATAACTATTTATGAAATAGAACAGAAAAATTTAAAATCCTGAAGTGGAAAAGCTGAGACAAATACAAAATCAGACAAGATCCTCAGGCAGTAAGTTAGTTAGTAGATAGATAGATAGATGGATAGATAGATAGATAGATAGATAGATAGATAGATAGAATTAGAGAGTTATATAGTTATATAGAGAGTTACATAGTTATATGTAGAGCTATTTAGTTAGTTAGTTAATTAGTTAGTTAGTTAGTTATACACAAAAAAATCAACTCAGTTTGAAGAGAGAAAATTAGGTTGGCTTCAAATTATTCATAGCAAGATTAATAGTAGAACACAGAGAGACATTCAACAAACTTAGCAGAGAAACAATATATAATGTCAAATCTTTGCTGAAGGCTAGCAATATCCAAGGCTAAAAATTTGAGGGCTATAGTGTTCATGAGCTATTTATGGAAATACTACGTAGTTATAAAACACAAATTTGTTATAGATGAAGGGGTCAATGAATTGGGACTGTCCTAAAAATAAGTTTACATAATCTTAATGCATGACATACTGTTTAAATTGATTAAAGGGTACAATGTAGCACAACCTTAAAAATCTGTGAATCAAAGAAACATGTAGTGGCAGTACTAATAAAACAAAATTATGTTAAATGTAAGGAAAACAGAAACAAAGTAAGATGTTTATGAGGTATTAAGGAGATGATGATGATAGCATTACAAAGACTCTAAATAACAAGACAAATATTTAACAACACTTAAGAATTCAATGTTGTCCAGGGGAATTCAGGAAACTACACACGCTGAAGCCCAGAGATGAAATTTCTATACACCGAGTGGGTCAGGCAAAAGGCAAGCAGGCATATTTTGCAGCTACTGACTTCTATCCAGTTGACAAGCAGTATCACCCAGAATCCATTCTGTCATCCACCTTCCTATTAGAACCTTTAACTTCTAGCCAAGCACATACCTACTCCAAGTAACAACATTCTCTGTCCTCAAGTGTAATTCTATAGTGACAAGTTACTAAGTTCCAGCCAAGAACACACAATGAAGATGGCATTTGCGTCTTCCAGACATGTACTAAAAGAGAAATGCCCTCTTCTCTCCTCCTCTCTTGTTGTATGGGATGGAAACAACATGGCTGAAGCTACTGTCTTAGAGAGGAAAGGATCTTAGACTAGAAGTCAGATATGATAGTACAAAAATCTAGATAAACCCTACTTTAAAGAAAAGTCAGGGCTTCAGAGATGGCTGAGCATATAAGAACATTTCTTGTGCAAGCCTAAAGACCCGAGTTCAAATCCCCAGCACCCAAGCAAAAAGCTAGGCGTGGCTGCAAGTGTTTTAATTGGAAAGAAACAACTGTAATGACAGAATTTGGAAATGCTACAGAATTCTGACATAAGAAAAACATTTAAAGATGATTGAACCCAGCTTTTCTACTCTGTAGAGAACAAGGTCAGGAAAACCTAAAGCTACAAAACTAAGCCCAGTTTATTTGATTCCAGATTCAGACTTTGTCATAGTTCTTGTAGCGCTCTCAGTGGTCACGTATCTGAAAATGAGAACAGATGTCAATCCAGCACCCAGGCAAGACGGCAAAGCTTCCTCGTGGAAAGCAGCAGGTGCACATGAAGCCAAGCGCCAACTTGCACCCCACTGGTCATTTGTAGCCATGCATTTCTGCTGTGGCTTCACACATCACAAAATGTGCAAATCCACACTATATTCTGCATATGAACCTAATTACAACATTCTTCATTCGTTGTTAGACTCAATTGTCCAATAATTAACCTTGGCATGTGCTGCTCGGTCTTTCTTACAATGAAATGTGCAGGAATTATTGTTTAATTAGGTTCTGTAATGGAAACAAATGAAAAATGAGCCAAGGACTCTGAGAGTCAGCAAATCTGTGATTTGCTTGTGCCTTGTTTGCTTAAAAATGTATCATTGCTCTCCAAAATATGATTTAAATATGTGCTTTGAAAATGAGATCTACATTCCTGAAGTGGGGGTAGGCCGTTCATCAAAAGATAGATATGTGGACTATAAAGGCAAAAACAAAACCACCAAGTCTTATGACAAGGAGCCATTGTTACAGACAAATGGAGAGCTTGTCAGAAAAGGGGGATGACCTGAGTTGGCATGGGTAGGTGGGTTCTCAATGGCCACCTTCATTTCCCATTCTTCATATTCTGATTATCACAGACCAATCTATTGTGATCCTCATTCTTTGCTTCTAAGTCCTCAGTGTCTCTCTTTCACTGTCTCTACTTTGATTTTCTTCTTGAAGATTCTGATATCATCTGCTCACTGCACAGACTTCTGCGACCTGCCCTGCTTTCCTATGAAGTCTGTTACTTCCTGTTTGACCTGTCAGTTATCATGTATGTGTCCATAAGCAAAAGTGTTCCCATTTTCCTATTTGCCACAGTTATCAGCTTCCTTTATAGCTGCTTAAGCCCTGCTACCAATTTGCATAAGAGTCTTAAAAAGGGCAGCTAATTCCATGAAAATGTATTTTATTTCTTTAAGGGAGGAAAGGACCAGCCAATCTTTTAATGAGATGGAAATATGGGCTCTTTTCTTCACCAGGAGGCAACAAGAGAGTTTGACCAGCGAGTGAAGTTCCTGACCTTACTATTGGTCACCTGTATTAGTACTCGCATTTTAGGATTAAAAATAAGGCAAAATATAATAAACAAGTCAGCAAGTGAGATAGCATGGAAGCTGCTTGTCTGTAGCTGAGAGAAGATATTTATCTTTAAGCTTGGGTCTCTTAACCCATAGAGCTTAACTGCAGTAAGTACTATCCCTGAATGACAAGGCAGACAGATGACATTAAATTCACCTGTTATGACTGAGCAGCAGGCTTGAGCACAGCCTTTTTAAACAACTACTTTTAAACACAGCCGTCGGTGGAGCAAAGGCTTACATATTTCCTCAGTCTGTGCCTCATTCTAGTCCAGGTCTATAATAACAGAGTCAAGTGGGATATTGAAACAGCCAATTACATTGAGCCACAGTTCTATCATGGCAATAAAAGAAGATTCGAGAGCCTGAATTTTCTACAGAAATTTATATTTTCAACACAGACTATGCAATTTTAGCCCCTGTTCTGAAGAGGTAGGCAATGAAATGGCCCGCTTGATTGTCTGCTCACGCATGCTTTTATAGAGCATATTTATGGATGCTAGGCCTTCTCCTTCATAGCCCTTCCTGCTTTGGACCCTGGTGTTGATGTGATTCCTACTGGGGACAAAATGAAGCAGCTGTATTCTGGAAGCTCACCTGCCAGAAATCGAGGCAAGCTTTTCTTCAGTTGCTTAGCAGAATATAAAGTGTGAGAACATGAATTTTATCTCTTGCCCACTCAGACCCATAGATTCTGCACCTAATTTTGGGCATGCAATGGGAACTGGGCATCAGTAAAAACAAGTAAACAAGTAAACAGAACTAATGGCTTCTCTGGTACCCTGTTGGGCTCTGGTTTCTCAAAGTCCTTCTTATAATAGAATTCAAATTAATGTATCTTGAAGTCTTGCCTCATTTCCTGGGTTATCACTCCCTTTGCTGTGACTCCAAGAAGACCATGGCCCCAAACTATAGTTCTGTGGTTGAACCTTTCCCCTACCTGTTCTCTCTTTGTGTCAGATGAATCCTGATTTTATTCCATAGCTTCATTTAGACTGCATCTCCAGATGCATTCACCAGACTCCTTTTGTTTACTAACCTGGATTTTTTATCTACTTCTATTGTTCTTACAAGGATAGTGATTTTGGTGAAAAGCTCCAAAGTTATCAAGCTTATATATACAATAAAACTATTTGAACAATTTCTGCTAGAAGTTTTCATGTCTGAAGCATTTCATTAATGGAACATCTGCACTTCATTGAATGCCACTCTTGATTAGTAGTTGGGTAGCTAGCCTTCTACTCTTTTATCTCTCCAAATCCCATACAAAGGCAGGAAGAGGATAATGAAGACCAATTTGTAGCTAAGAAAATTGATGAAAGGTTAGGAATGTGAATGAAAGCACACAATTATTTCTAGCTAATCTATTGAACCCTGGCTTTTGCTTTTAGCTTACAAAAAATAGGATCTCTACTATAGCTAAGGCTGACTTTGAATTTATAATTCTCCTGTCTTAGCCTCCTGAGTGTTTGGATACCACACCCAGTGCTCACCAGAGATGTTCTGAGTTATAGTGCTAATCCTTGTCCAAACCAGAGTGAAACAGATGGACTAGTGATAATCTTAGTTCCCCAGTGGACAGAGAACACCCAGTGTTGGGGTCTCAGTAGTATTTAAATGAAGTATACACTGATGGCTTACACCTGGTTTCTGTTATTCTGTTGGTCTCTGTTTTGGAGCCTTATCGTGGAATACTATTTTAAGACATATGGCAAGAAGGTTCTAAATGATTTCTACCCACTGGGACTCTGATTTCCCCGACATCAGCTCAACTTGCAAGTGTACTGATAGTTCATAATCTAAGGATAAAACAATTCCCATGTGACTACAGGAGGATCCTGGGAGCATATTCCAAAGGTCCTGTGCCTCTCAATAGATCATCCTTCTTCATCCTTCCCTCCCTTGGGATACAGCATCACTTTCCCTTTCTTTAGTCTGAGATGAGTGGACCATGAAAAACACAGTAAGTCCTTTTAACCATCCAGCCTTGGAAAACTGACCTTTGACATACAACAATTTATTTGTATTTACCCCAGCATACATATTTAACATATTGATCCAATAGAAGATTATGTAAACCAACTTGCCAAATCAAGCTGTGTGCCTCTTAACACATGGCCTCCATAAGCTATCGGTGATAGTGTGAAAGAAAATATCCCCATAGGCTCGTAGAGACTGGCACTTTCAGGAGGGCTGGCCTTGTTGAAGGAAGTGTGTCAATAGGGGTGGGCTTTAAGGGCTTAGAAGCTTAAGCCAGGCCTAATATGTCTTTCTCTTTTCCTGCTGCCTATAGATCCAAATGTAGAACTCTCAGCTCCTTCTCCAGCATCATGTCTGCCTGCATGCTGTCATGTGTCCCACCACCAGATAATGGACTAAACCTCTGAAATCCTAGGCCAGCTCCAGTTGTTTTCCTTTATAAGAGTTGCTAACCGGGCAGTGGTACTGCATGCCTTTAATCCCAGCACTCAGGAGACAGAGGCAGGTGGATCTCTGTGAGTTTGAGGCCAGCCTGGTCTACAGCGTGAGTTCCAGGACAGCCAGAGAAACTCTGTCTCAACAAACCAAAATCAAAAGCAAAACCACAACAAACAACAACAAAAGAGATGCTGTGATCATGGTGTTTCTTCACAGCAATAAAACCCTAACCAAACAGAAGTTGGTTCCAGGGACTATGGTACTGCCTTTGTTTGGAGGGATGTGAACTCTGGGATAGAAAAGCAGTTGAATGCTTTAAGTGGAACTTAATGGGACATCCTTAGCATGAACGTGGAAGACATGGTGCTGAGGGTGATTTGAACTGTGGGAGTCTGGATCAAGAGGTTTCAGAGAAGAATGTTAGGATGTGGTCTAGAGACTGTAGCAATGGGCAGGTATGTTTTTATTCCATATGCTAATGGAAATTAGTCTTTTCTGTCAACACCCTTACAATGTTTATTTGGATATCTCTTAATTAAGTCATATTGACAAACTAATTAATTGCCATAGCAATTTATGAGATTTTTTTTCTTAGTAATTATAAAACCATTAAAACTTCCTAAACAAACACATGTTGTCTGTAAAGTGGTAATAATGACTGCAAATTCAACACTAAAAGGTTGCATTGAGCACTGGTGCATACTTGACAAACAGTATGGCTGTTACTGTGCCTGACATCACCTGTCTTACTGGCCTTTCTGCTTCTTATGGGTAAAGCTAAGACAAGCCAAAGTTTCATTGTAGATATTCCTGGGTAAACAATTAGCAGACATCATTTGGCAACGTCTCTCCTCCTACATAAAGAATAAAGGAGCCATGGTAGGGTACATGGGACAAGTGTAGCACTGAGTCACAGCTATAACCCCTGTGCTCCAGAGGCAGAGGCAGCAAAATCTCTGCCAACCTGAGGCCAGCGTAAATTACAAGCCACTCATGACTACGTGATGAGGTGTTGTTTAATTAACAAGATGGAAAAACTAAATGACTTCTCGGTCACATAAGAGCCCTTGACAAGATGTCACTGCTGTTGTCAGTAAGCAGTTTTCCTCCCTGGCTCCCAGTCAGAAGTTTGGCTGCCACACTGCAGTTCAGTGTGGAGGAAGAAGGAGTTGTCCAGATGATGTTTGAATCTGAGACCTGTTCAGTGTGGAGGAAGAAGGAGTTATCCAGATGTTTGAATCTGAGACCTGTTCAGTGTGGAGGAAGAAGGAGTTGTCCAGATGTTTGAATCTGAGACCTGTTCAGTGTAGAGGAAGAAGGAGTTGTCCAGATGTTTGAATCTGAGACCTGTTCAGTGTGGAGGAATGGAGTTGGAGAACGGCCCTCTCCTTCTTTAAAACCAAGCATGTTGTTAAAAGGAAAATGCAAACTCCCTGTATCATGCCAGAAGAAGTTGAAGATCAATTAGATTATTATTGTTAGAATTTTCCTTGTTAAGAATTTCAGAAAAGAAACTCACTAAAAAGGTGTAAGTGTATAAATTTGAAAGACATTAAAGATAGTTCTCTGTTAGTAATACAAGTTAGGATAAAAAATAAATCAGGTACATTTTAGACTTACCAAAACAGAATACAAAGTGGAATATTTTCTCTGAGTTTGTCAAATGCAAATGGACTAGACATTATTTAGGTATTTATTGTTTGTATATATTGTATATATTTATTGTACTTATTGTATATAGTTTTTCTTATATTGGTTATAACTTTTTTCTTTTTATTAGAATAGAAGGGGGAAAATATGGTGATATTTTATTTGTGCTGAAATGTGGTTTTATTTGTACGTTAATAAATAAAGTTGTCTGGGGATCAGAGCTAAAAGTGAGCCATTTAGCAGAAGTCCAATTGTGGTGGCATACGCCCTTAATCCAATCACATTGCAGGCAGAGTCTCCTGTGTGGTCAAAGACATAGCCAATTGGTGACATGAACTTTTAATCCAAGTACCAACCATAGAGACCTGGAGGCCTGTATAGACAGGCAGTGATAAGGAAGCCATGTGGTTGGGTTTAGAGCCAATGAGAAGGCAGAACAGAAAGGCAATAAAAAGATAGTAAAACAGGAAGAAGGGCTCTCAGGGGAAGGACGGCAGCGAGTGGTAAGCTAAAGGCTATTCACTGGTGCTCTGATCTCTTGGACTTTTAACTCTGTATTTGGCTCTGTGTTTCTTATTTAATAAGACCATTTAGAAATTCATCTACAGAGGAAGAAGGAGTTGTCCAGATGTTTGAATCTGAGACCTGTTTGGGAATTGTATGGATCACTTCCACTCACACCTCATTAGCCAGTTCCACACATGTGCTCACACTTTGCTGCAAGGCAGGGAGAACACTGCTGTCTCTAAGTAGGTAGTTCACACACCCAGCGAAAATTCCTGCTAGTTTTCAGAATCCCCAAACAACTCAGACTGCTGCCAAAACTACAGGCTGCTCTCCAACAACTGACAGCACAGTGCCGTTGCTGAAGACAACACCTACCCACCTCATTGAACATGGAGAGATTGCCTTCACCTCTATGTGCTTGCATCTTTGATACAGGCAGGTACTCTGCACAGTACCAAAAGGGAAATGGAAACACCTACCCATCACAAACCCTTTGATCCACAATACTGCCTGCAAGATACACTGGAGCAATAGAGGCACAAAGTTTATGCAAGTAACCAACCAAAAGCCAATTGGATTTAAGGATCACTCCACAAGATGAAACCTGTAGCCAACACTGCTTGGGTGAGTAAGAACCAGAAACTAGATAGCCCAGAGAACTAGGGTACAACCAAACACTACTAATCTGAAAAAGGAAAAAAAAAATGTAGTGATAAATGGCTTCTAATGATATTCTGCTAAAGTCACACATCTCAGCCATCATCAGAGAAATTTTCTTCTACTGCAGATGGGAACTGTTGCAGAGACCCACAGCCAGACACTGTGCAGAGGGTAAGAGTCCTTGGAACACTCAGCTGTAAATGGGATGTTTCCATCAAATTCCTCCCCTAAGGGCTCAGGGGAGACCTGCAAAGGAGGAGGAGGAGGAGGAGGAGGAGGAGGAGGAGGAGGAAGGAGTGTGGGAGTTAGAGGAGATGGAGGACACCATGAGAACAAGGCCCTCTAAATCAACAAAGCAAAACTTATATGAACTCAGAGGGACTGAAGCGCAAGCCCAGGGCAGACACAGTTCTGCATCAGGTCCTCTGTGTCTATGTTATGGCTTCCATTCAGTGTTTTTATGGGACTCCTGCATCTGCAAACAAATGTGTCTCTGATTCTTGTGCTTTCTCTTAGGCTCTTTTCCTTCTGTTGGTTTGTCTCATCCAACTTTGATATGACAGTTTTTGTTTTCTCTTATTATATCTTGTTTTGTTATATTATTATCTATTAGAAGCCTGTTCTTTTCTAATAAGAGACAGAAAAAGTGGATCCAGATGGGAGGGGAGGGGGAGAGAACTGGTGGTAGAAGAGAGAGGAAACAAAATAAGGATATATTATGTGAGAAAAAAATCTATTTTCAATACAAAGAAAAAGAAAGGGGGGAAGGGAGGGAGGGAGGGAGGAAGGAAAGAAGGAAGGAAGGAAGGAAGGAAGGAAGGAAGGAAGGAAGGAAGGAAGGAAAGAAGGATGGAAGGAAAGAAGGATGGAAGGAAGGAAGAAAGGGAGGGAGAAGGAAGGAAGGAAGGAAGGAAGGAAGGGAGGGAGGGAGGGAGGGAGGGAGGGAGGAAGGAAGGGAGGAAGGAAGGAAGGAAGGTAATTGACAGACATTCTTTCTATATAGATGTATGGGCTACTGAAGACAGATAATACCCAGGCTCAAATGGCTCCTAGGATGCACTAGTGGGCATAAATAACGCAACTGCCCTCCAGAAATGGGTCCAGGATGCTGTAGATGTGTGAAATTACACACAAAGCTGTAGGAAGACAATCACCATTTTACTCTAGAGGAATTGGTTGATGCTCTCATCAAGTATTCCAATGTTATGGGTGCACAGACACTGTGACGATGCTACTGATCACTCAGCACACCTTGCAATGGGTTAACTGGGTACCTTCACCTCAGCTAACATGTTTTCATGGCTTGTGTGTTTAACATTTACATTTGTTGCTTTGGGTTTTATTATTTAATGCATTTTATCATATGATCATCAAAAGCCAAATTGCTCTGCTAACAAAAGTGGCATTCCAGTTTAGGGTTGGTTTATCAAAGCATGATAGCACTAATGAACATTTTAATATAAATATTGCAACGTAGAAAATAATAATAGCATGCTCAATGGATATGAATATATGGAATCATCTGGAACAATGCATCTTAGCATTGTGGTAATTTTGCATAAGTTTTGATATTAAATTTTATTGGACCTTTGTTCCATTTATTTCTGGTTCCACTGGCAGTTTCTGGTTCCTTACTGAAACATTTTCAAGGCTTCTACTTCATTTCCAGACAAAGCACTGGGGCCACTTTGCAAATGAATTTTGTCTTTTCTGAACAGTTACAAAATAGTATTTCTGAGGAAGAAATTTGATAATGTTTCATACTAATGAGAGAAGAGACAGCATTGCAGAAACATTATTCATTATTACACACTTCCTGGTGACAATACACAGATCGTACTGTTGACAAGAAATCTCCAAAACTAATGAAAAAATATGGGACCAAAAAGAAAGTAATGCATCATTGGCAACACTCTTTATCAAAAGTGTGTCTGTGGGTCATCCTCCAGTATCCATGGCACAAAGTGTGGACTTACATTGCATCCTTCCTTATATTTGGATGAAGCTAATGATGCACAGTGTGAATTGGTTGCTTTGTGTTTTATCCTTTTTATTATAATTATTGAAACTATTTTTTGAGATAAGGTTTCACATAGCCCAAGCTATTCCTGAACTCAGTAAGTATCAAAGATGACATGAGCTTCTGCTCCTCCAAGGCTTCATCTCCAAATGCTGTAAGCGTACCTGTGCACCAACATAGCCAGGTAGTGTGAGGCTGGGGAGCAAACCCACAGGTTCTTGAGCAATTGGCAAGCACTCTACCTGCTGTGGATATCTGTATGCTGTGAAATGTTGCTCTGATTGATTGATAAATAAAATGCTGATTGGCCAGTAGCCAGGTAGGAAGTAAAGTATAAGTGAGACAAAGAGAGAGAAGAATTCTGGGAGGTAGAAGGCTGAGTCAGGAGATACTGCCAGCTGCTGCTGCCATGAGAAGTAAGATGTAAAGAACCAGTAAGACACATGGCAAGGTATCGATTTATAGAAATGAGTTAATTTAAGATATAAGAACTAGATAGCAAGAAGCCTGCCATGGCCACACAGTTTATAAGTAATATAAGTCTCTGTGTGTTTACTTGGGTCATAGTGGCTGCAGGCCCAGGCAGAAATGGAGAAAACTCCAGCTACACTCTACCAATTGAGCTACAAGTCGAGCCCAAATCAGCTCTTTTAAAAGAGTAAATCTAAATTATGATTGGGTATGCTTTAAGCCAAATTTAAAATTTTGTAAAATTATATAACCTAGTAGTATATGTTTTCAACCAATTTTTTTTAATTTAGAAATTACATAAATTAATTATTTATGAAGATTTCTTATTACATTCAACATGGATTTCATGCCACAGAAGAAAGTGCCTTTTCAAAAATTTCAGTTACAATCTTTTGAGAAGTGAGGTAGCCTCGAAATGATGTGTTAGGGTTGTTTCTTAAACAGCTCTCACAGCTGTGGGCAAGGAAGGCTGTTACTAAATTTTTGCACCGAAATATCAGTGAAACCTCCTACTTTGCCTGGTTTTTTTTTTTTTGTTTGTTTGTTTTTTTCAAAAATGTGATTGATTTGATGCTACAGAAAATGGCCAACATTTGGAATATTATTAAGCCAATTTCCTTTATCTGAAATCAAGCAAACCAATTACCAATTTCTGGCCTACTTAAATAAATGTAAATTACTATTAGGCAGTAAAAGAATTGACGGGCAGGCAGAGCAATAAACTTGGGAACTGGCAGATTGAAACAACAGTGGCTGGAGTTCTGCGATGGACTCCAGCAAGTGCGATGTGCCAGGGTCAGGCCAAGTTGGCCACTTCCATGGGACAGGAACTGTGTATCCTTTTCCCTCTACCCAAGATGCGAATAATCTATCTTCCTTCAATGGTACAGGGAAGGCTTTGCTGAGAGTCCACCAAACTATAATCCAGCCATCAAACCAAAGTGCTGTGGAGATGGGAAAATAGAGAAACGTAACAAATGTTCAACATGGACAGACTGAGAGCTTTATTCCCCCAGTACACACAGAGCAAAAAAAGAGCCAACCTGTCCAGGTTTTGTTAGAGCAAGAAGTCGGGGCCTCGGAAGAGCAGAGGGTGGTGAACACAGCCATCTCTGAGCACACGGCTTTCTGTGCTGCTCGCTGGCTAATCCTCTTCATGCTGCGGCTGCTGCTGACTGCATATTTTATATGTGATGAAGCATTTTATCATTGTCAATTCTGACACAGAACAGAGTTTAATGAAAATTCAAATGAAAGCCAAAGGTCTACTGACTTCTTTTTCCCTAAACAAAATAACTCACTAATTCTTCAACTCAGTGGTTGCTGATAACTACAGCTGATAGTGTCACATCAAGAGAGTTCTGGGAGCTGTCACTTAGAGGTCTGGAAAATTACTAGATGCATATTTGATCAGAATATCTGGAATTATTGATGTCTGTTTGCTAAATCTCCTAGGCTGAGGTTTCTCAAAGAGACAAAGAGGAGGAAGGTGTTTGTCCAATAGCTCAAACTTCACAGCCCTGAGCAATATATTATTCTAGGGAAAATCAAAGCAATCTCATCTTTGCACTTAGACAAATATAAACTTGGAATGCACATGTTTCATTGTGAAGTTTTTGCTTATTTAAAATGTGATTGTTAGCTGGGTGATGTTGGTGCACACCTTTAATGCCAGAACTCGGAGGCAGAGGCAGGAGGGTCTCTGTGAGTTTTAGGCCAGCCTGGTCTACAGAACAAGTTCTGGGTCAGGCTCCAAAGCTACACAGAGAAACCCTGTCTCAATAAATAAATAAATAAATAAATAAATAAAAAAATAAATAAATAAATAAATGTAATTCTTAATTGGAATGGAATTTTTCACCCAGAATAGGGAGGTTTCACTGCCTCAGTCTGAGTCCTCCATAAATTGACACATAGTTCAAAGCTTGAAAAATAATCTTCCAGCAGCTGCCTCCACTGTACATGTGGCACTGAAGCATGTCATCTGGAGACACAGTGGGATGCACCAGCGTAGCGTCTGAGCACACGCACATTGAATGACAGCTACAGAAAGCCAATCACAGAACCTGAGCATTCAAAATGTTCTTTTGTGTAGTTAGAGTTGTCCTGCCTGGCCCAGTCAGGACAAATCTCTCTTACCCGCCAGTCCCACAGTCGCTCAGACCCAACCAAGAAAGCACACAGAAACTTACAATGTTTAGAAACTGTATGGCGGTGGCAGGCTTCTTGTTATCTACTTTTTTTTTTAATCTTAAATTAACCCATTTCTGCTTATCTATACTTTGCCACATGGCTTGTGGCTTACCGGTGTCTTTACATGTTGCTTCTCATGGCAGCGGCTGGCAGTGTCTCCCCTGCCTTCTACTTCCCAGAATTCTCTTCTCTCTTATCCCGCCTATACTTCCTGCCTGGCCAATGGCCAATCAGAACTTTATTTACACAGAGCGATATCCACAGCACTTCCCCTTTTCTTTTTTTTAAGGAAGGTTTTAACTTTTACATAGTACAATTACATATAATAAAACAATTATCAAGCAAGAATTACAGTTACAGTATTAAAGAAGATATCCTATCTTATATTTGTGAGTCTAAGGTTTTATATCTAACTTATCTTGTATCATAACTGAGGAAATTATAACTATCTAGTCTTCAACCACATCAAAGACCTCAGAAGGATATAATATTACCTGAGAACCGGGAGAAGGATGTAAGCATTTTTCAGGAGCCTTGCAAGAGTAGACAGAGACAGCTGGCAGCCTGGACAGTCACCTAATGTTCCTTTGTAAAGTTGGGGCATTTGTCTTCAGCCCACAGGGCTAGAGTCTCTTGGTCACTTCTCTCAGTGTCCTGTAGAATGTCTGGCAGTTTCTTCTGTGAAGCAGGAATCTGAAGGACCATTTTGAAAGCAAAGTTCAGTGGTCACCTTTCTATGGGTCCTGCATGTCCAGGTGATCGAGCAGTCCAGGCAAGAACAGTTTCTTGCCCAAATGGCTATTTTTGCCAAGGTGAAGATAAGATATGAGTGTCTTCAATGCCCATCTTCCTCTCTGAAGTAAATCAGTGCTGCCAGGAGCAGACATGTCTCACTATTCAGAAAGTCTAAATTTTAAAAGTATTTTAAATGCCATATTCTGTAGGTCTTTGAAGTGTTTGAAGATTACCTATCTATCTGAAATTTGTCTATGTATATCTAGAAGACTTAACTAACATGGCTACAAGTATGATTATCATATATGACTAATTATTGATCTATTTTTAATTATCCATTTCAATTTAAAATGAGCTATACAAACATAATACCTTAAACACGATTAGAAATATACACACAGTATAACAAAATTAACTTTAAGTTTGTATCAATAGACTAAAATCTATACCAATGTAAAACATTTTAAACAAGTTGTTGCTCTTTAGAAGTAAGTTCCTTAATCTACCCTTTCATCCTATTATATCTGTATCATATCCCCTTTTCTTTTTTAGAAAGAGATCTCATTTATAATCAAACTGCTTTAAAGAAAAATATTGGTTTTTCTCTGTCCCACACCAGAGGGCTCTTCTGATTTGGGACACAAGAATCTCTTAACCTTTTCTTTTAGCAATATGTCTGGGTTTAGAGAAGGAGTGAGCCAATTCCATCTCCAAAGCCAGCCTGATAATTTTGGAAATATGGGCGTAGTTTCTCTTACTACTTCCTGCTGGAGGGACACACTGTATCTTATGGGGACACAAAGAAATTTTTAGGATTATGGAGTAGTCCATTAGGGTGAACATCTGAGCCAGTTGCCTTGAAAGCATTCTGGATGTTTGATCATCTGGGCCATGGTGTCATCAGAGACCTTTCAGGTGGTCTTGGCTGATCAAACCTGATGTATCTTAATCTGGAACAAATCCACAGCCTCTGGCTTTCTGTGGAAACAAAAGCAGAGACTCTTTTCCAAAGCAACATATCCTTATATCCAAATTTTGAAGTCAAGTTACCTTTAAAATTTACATATTTGTTTAACTCAACAGCTTTTACAATCAAATCTTTTTCTGCAGTTAAAAGTCCCAAAGACAAGACAAACCAGATTCTCTGTGTAATATCCATCTTTGTAAGACTGAAACACTGCTCCGCCCACCTCAGCTTCCCAACATGGCCGTGGTACAGTTTGCCACCAGCTCTGGGTCTGGAGCCATGTGTACCATCAACTATCAGAAGCAGTTCTATTAAAGTAGCGCATAGCCCAGAAATTTTTTTTTTTTTTTTTTTTTTTTTTTTTTTTTAACTAGCAAAGGCTAAATCCACCTCACAGCAGAGTAAAGTGTCGCTTATAGACTCCTCATTCCCGTCACACTGCAGGTCAGACGAACACGCCAGGAACCCGCCATAGTAGCTCAAACCGGCAGGCTGCCACTAACTTGAGAGAGACAACTAGGAAGTTCTTTTTAGCTCTGTTTTAGAATCTTTTTTCTCAGGTTTTAGGTGGAAATTCTTGCCAACATGTTGGGCGCCAGATATTGGTGAAATTATTAAGGCCACTCCACGTAGTTAAAAGGGAGGTTTATTTTGTGGGGTAACTTACAAGTGAAGGGGTAGGTTGCAGGGTCTGGGAAAGGTATAGCACAGTCTGGCGGTGTTCTCTGGAGAACTCTGCTCGGTCTACCTCCAGTATCCAGGGTCCTGGAACCAAGAGCGCCACCTCCTCTTGATCCTCTGTCTTCGGCTCCCTCCTTTTCCCCGCCTTGTGGGCATGATCATTACAGAAGCATCAATGGGGGTTGGAACTTCCAGGCTAATGCTGGGATGGCTATCCACTACACTTTTGGGAAATACACACTAGAAAACGGTGACAATAGATTAACTTCAACAGATATGACCTAAAATATAAATTATTATAATTAGTGTCACATTGCGGTGAGGGCTATGCAGGTTTGAACACAGAACTTGCTTTATTCCTGTTTTTTGTTTTTCTGCCAAGTAGTTTGCTAGTATTGCGTGAGCTAGTGGACTTGCCTCTATCCTTCACATACTTCTCTGTAAAATGGGAATGACTATACCCTCACACAGCCTGTGAAAGCAAATACATCAGCATTGGACACATGGAAACGTAATCTAAAAATATTGCTGACTTTTCCACATAATTTTTCAAATCTTCATTCTACTTAGCCTGGAGAAATAAGATTAAAAATGTATTTTAATCTTCTAGAAAAGACCAGCCTTTTTTTATCTCACTCCCTACAGTTAAAATTAAGAGAGATGGGCATCACCCAAAATGATAATGTCCAGTAGCTGTAATTCATCATTCCTAAAATGTTTCAAGTGTCAAAACTCATCTCTTGGGCACCAGTTCAAACACCAGGCAGAGACGGTGATGTCAAATGGCCACTGCACTTTTACCATCCTGCATACTCCACTTTTAATATTGCCTTTCTTTCAAATTCTTATCACGTTGTTGTGAATGACCATCAACAGCGTTTAGATTTTCATGAACTGGGGAGTAATACATCCCCCACCCACTATCTGATTGAAGGAGAAATAGGAAGACTTAAGACCTTTATCAGTACATAACAAAGGTCTTTTCAGAGTGTGGAAATATTACCTCTGCTGAATGGAGTAAAATGTTCTTAGCTACCAAGAATCCTTCTAGGTCCTTGACCTTTCAATAGTGGAGATCCTAGTTGAAAAGATTAATTTAATATAAGATATGCTCAAAATATAAATACTGACTGAACATGGTACTGGGAAAGACAGCTGTTCAATAACTAAGGAGCAGCATTTACTGTACAGCTGACCTTCATCAATAAATGTACTCAGGTTTTTTAAAATTCACACCAAGATCTTGAACAAAACCTCCATGAATTAGCTTACAAATTCCGGCCAAAACTCAGTTCTCCCAAGCATATCAGATATGTAGGTCTGAAACCTCCCAATTGCTCTTGTAGGTACTGGATATTTGGCTAAAGCACCTGATTTGGGGCAGCAACACCCAATTATCACCCAGAATATATCCTCTGTTATTTCATATTTTTGTAATAAAAGTTTGTGTTTCTTGGTTTGAGATCACCCAGATGGCAGGTTTTTGTCCGGCCTCCTTGAAGTGGCATGTGACCAGGGACAGTCCTCGTGAGGGATGTGGAAGTGGGTAAACAGCCAGGTCATCACCGCCTTAGAGATTCTTGTCATATATATATATATATATGATCAGTTGCTCTATCGATGGTCCCTTAGCTGAAGCAGTATAGCCTGTGTTCTAACTAAAACCCACACCATCAGCTAAAATGATAGGATAAACGTAAGCCAGCATTTTCTAGGAATATCTACCCAGAACCACTGTACTGGTAATACTTGGCAGTCAAAACTGATCTAGTGCCTGTCAATTCCAAAACCCTGGCAGTAAGGCCTAGGAACCTGTGCTTCTCAAGACTTCTGGGTGCTCAGGACTTCTCAGAACCACAGCTTCCTGCTAACCCTGGGTGAGACTTAGCATCTGTAGGCTTTACTTGGGGCATAGAGAGTGAGACTGTGATGGGAGGTTCTGACCAAGCTCTAACACACACGCAGCTGAAGGAAGCGGGAGTCTCCTAGTGGCTGGGAAAGGTACTTCTAAGCTATGCTGGCACATTCTCTAGTGGTTTAAAACACTAAGTGTTAAAGCCTATGAACTGAGTCTATGTGAAATTACATGGAGGAGACTGACCCAGAAAACACTTTCCCGTCACCTCCCCATTTAAAATAATAACTGTTGATAACTTGGATGTCTGGCATTCAGTAAACATTTGAGAAGGTGAAAAATAGGAAAAGGATGAAAATAAAGAAGAAGGAACACAGGGAGGAGGGAGGAGGCAGGGAGGAGGGAGGAGGCAGGGAGGAGGGAGGAGGCAGGGAGGAGGGAGGAGGCAGGGAGGAGGGAGGAGGAGGGAGGGAGGAGGGAGGAGGGAGGAGGCAGGGAGGAGGGAGGGAGGAGGGAGGGAGGAGGGAGGAGGCAGGGAGGAGGGAGGGAGGAGGCAGGAAAGAGGGAGGGAGGAGGGAGGGAGGAGGGAAGAGGCAGGAAAGAGGGAGGCAGGAGGCAGGGAGGAGGCAGGGAGGAGGGAGGAGGGACGGAGGAGGCAGGGAAGAGGGAGGAGGGAGGGAGGAGGGAGGGAGGAGGCAGGGAGGAGGCAGGGAGGAGGGAGGAGGCAGGGAGGGGGATGAAGACAGGGAGGAGGGAGGAGGACCACTTGGAGGGACAAGACAGCAAGAGAAACCCTAACTAAGACATCCCTCTCACCTGGCTTTTTATGTGAGTGTTGAGATCTGAACTTAGGTCCTCATATTTATACAGCAAGCACTTTACTGGCATGGCCATTTTCCTAGAACCCTGAGGCTAACTGTAGCTGGAGAGTTCTCTCCAGCCCCCGCCAAGCCCTGTCAGTCCAACAGCCCACTTATAAAATAAACACACAGACATTTATATTATTTAAACTGCTTGGCCATTAGCTCAGGCCTACCATTGTCTAGCTCTTACTCTTATATTCAGCCCATTTCTAATGATCTATAATTTGCCACGTGGCTCGTGGCTTACCAGTACCTTACATCTCGATTGTCATGGCGGCGGCTGGCCGGTCTCTCTACCCCAGCCTTCACTTCCCAGAATTCTCTTCTCTGCTTATCCCGCCTATACTTCCTGCCTGGCTACTGGCCAATCAGTGTTTTATTTACTAATGCATTTGGCATACAGAACATCCCACAACCTTGATTTCTAGTTTTCAGGACTCAGGAAGCTGTCCCTGAAGAAGGCCCACCTTCCTTTCCTCAAGAGAAACAACAATACTGAGTAAAAGTCTTTCAAAAACTGATTGGGGAATGCTGCTGCCTCAGAAACACTTGCCTGTTGTCAAGGTCTTCCTGAACCTCTGACCCCCAACAAAAGGCCTGAATAATCAAAGACCGGACCCAAAAGAGAGTTTTGCACAGTAACAGGGAGAGAAGACATGCTGGTTGGGCTGAGAGGCATGTGTGGAAGGAGATCAGAGTACTGCATCTTGATGAATGAAACGGAAAGCTTAATCCAGGTGAATCAATAAACAAGACTGTCCACACAGGATTCCAAATTAATGCACTCCATCATGAATATGACAGCCAAGATAACAGTCCTCTTAAGTTGGCCCATTGGAGCAGGATCTCAAGGCACCAAAGCACCAAACAAGCTCTGGTACAACAGTCACGTCCAGTCCACGTCTGATTTTGTAAATAAAGTTGTAGAGGAGCACACCTAGGGTTGTTTATTTTGGTGTTGTCTGAGTTTGCTTTTGAGCTGATCTGTTAAGATGGAGATCATATGGACACAGTCTAAAACATTTACTCTTCAATCATTTACTGTAAACACTTGCTTACCCCTGATCTACATCGCTAAGATCAAATACTAAAATACTAGAGAGAAAGATGCACCACCAGGAAATGGAAGGTGGGAATGGACCCATTGTGTGTAATTTGCTCACCCCTAGTCATATGGCATGAAAATGCTTCCTTCACCAAGGCCCTGATACAAAGGCCACCGACATTTTGAGAAGTCCATGCTGGTGCTCCCCTGTAAGCCAGAGATAACGCTGGAGGATGCTGCATGAAAATTTGGTTTTTTGATCTCAGTGGCAATAATGGAATCCCAGCAGAAAAGAGACCAGATGTTGGCACTTAACCATCAGCGATAAGGTGTGTTCAATTAAACAGCAAGCCTCTGGGAAAATGCAGCCAGACTATTTAGGCCCAAGGGGACTTGTGCAGATAGTGAATTGATCTCAGGCTCCCATCAAATGAAGAACCTGGGCTGCAAATGAAGGGTTTTCTTTGCATGGATTAGTAGAACGACTCTATTAGCAGAAATAGTCCAGATCTAGGATCAAAAACCTTCCTCACAATTAGTGAGGATCTAAGGCCCCTTCATTGTATTGCAGCCAGGTCACAATCCAAGAGGTCCGCCCTCAAGTTTTGGGAAAGGCCCAGGCCCTTGAAAGGGAGTCACATCCCACTCCTGTAGTCACTCTCCAAGTTTGTGTACTATGGAGAGGAAAAGAAGTTTGTAAGAGCCTGGTTCAGATCATCACTGAAGAGCAAATGCCCACTAAATACCCACAAGAGGGATTTATGAGTCTCTCAACTCTCCAACAATCTGCCCCGTGGGGCACGTGGAGAGACCAGGACCAGGGTCTCCATTCTGCAGTCACTCTTGGAGAGAGACCCGCTCTGGTCTTAACTCTGTATAGCTCTGTTCTTCCCACACCTCTCTCTTTGCAGTTCCAGCTCCCCTTCTCTCTTCAGGGCACTTTGCACCATGGTTATAGTATGCATGCTTTGATGTCCAGCGAGACAGCCCCCAGCCAGGTTCATGCGCATATCTGACAGCTGCCCGGTGTCCAGCTTCAGCTTCATCTCTGCGTCTTGTGTATCTCAACCATGTTGGAATACCCTGCCTTGAAGGTTGTAGTTCACCATATCGGGACAGCTCCCTTTGCATCAGGACTCCCTGTCTCTAGGCCCCGCCTCACTCCATGCCTGACCTTATTTGGAGGATGACCTTGCACAAAAGCTCCCTGCCAATGCTCCCTGACTCAGCACACAAGCCGGCTCCTTTTTCCATGCTCTGGTATTTGATTGGGTGTGTCATTAACATCCATCTGTCCTCAGTCCTGTGTAAATTGGGTGTCTTCCCTCCCTTGTTCATTTATCCTCCTCCCCCCCCCCCCCCCCCAACCTATTCCGAATAAATCAGCCTCGGGGCTTCAAAAAACTGAGCTATCTCACTGAAGCTGGCTCCAGGAAGAAGAAGGTCTTTTCTGGCATCCTGGCCAGCTGCTTGGGACCCACCTTTGGCCCTATCCATGCTTAGCCTATCCCCTCCGCCTGACCATGCTGGGATGAACCGGGGCTTGAGCCCAGCAACTCCAAGTACACAAAAAAGAAAACCCCAAGTATATATACATCTCAGGCTTCTGCTCATGACATTTTTATTAACAAGGCTATCTCTAAAACAATCACAGGGTCAGCCCAGTATCAAGAGGGAGCCGGGCAGTGTGGCAAGTCAGGCCGTGGATAAAGAACTCCCAAGAGTCACATACTAAAGAAAGTTAGGACACAAGAGTACAGAGTTGAAGACTGGAAGCTAGTGCAGTCGTCAATGAAATTTGAACTTGCCTTCCTCTACAGACCCAACTCTGTTTATTCACTTAGAAGTCCAGGGGGTCTTCACTTGAGTTTACCCACTAATGAAGCAAAGCTGGGGATTAACCGGGCAGGCCAGCTTGGAGCAGCCACACAGATAGCCATAGTCTTGACTTGGTTACACACACAGCCAAAGAACAAGGAAAAGCCAGAAAGGGCAAGTCTCTACCATTGGTCAGGTCTAGCCGTAGAGAATGAGAAATAAGGCACAAAGTGATGCAGGGTCTTCATTTAAAGACAGAGCCTCAGGTAAGAGCAGCATAGGATATGAAAGAGAAATATGAAGATCCAGAGATGAGAATTGGAAACATTAAATATGAACAACATGCCGAAGCCTGGAATTTAAATGTCCTGGCCTCTAGCTACATCTGGCTCTTCTTCATTTAAAGGTACAGGCTCATTTAGATATTGGGGGAGTGAGACCATTTAAAAATGTTGTTTAATAGTTTGAACTTAAATGTCCATCAGAGATTCATGTGTTAAAGCCTGTGGCCCCAACTAATGATGCTATTTAAGAGATTCTGGAAACTTGGGCAAGTGAGACCTTGCTGGAGAAAGTGGGTCACTGGGAGAGGCTCTTAAGTGGTAGCTTATCCCTGTCCAGTTCCTGTTTTTATCCCCCATAAGGTGATCCCCTCTCTTCCCCCACATGCCCCTGACACTAGATGATCTGCTCAAACTTGTGTGGGCTCCAGCACAAACCCTCTGAGACTGAGCCGGGTCAAGCCCTTCCTCTTTTGAGCTATTCCTTCAAGTGTTTGTGGCATCAGCAATGTAAAGGATGCCAGTAAGTGTGCGACAGCCATGGAGACCTTCTCAGTCACTATGACAGTACTCCTGGCCCGTCATGGTCCCCTCTGCCCTGTCCCCCTTCTCCACACCCCACTTCACCATGCAGACCTCTCCTCCATTCATGTCCTTGCTCTCCTCCTTCTTCTCATCTCTTAGCCTTAAAGCTACCTCTAAGTGAAAAAAATAATGGATGTGTTCTAGTATTTATGTATTTAAGGAGCTGTCCTAGTTGGTTGATACACACCTCAATATGCTTCTCTCTCTCTCAATCTCTCCAATCTCTCTCTCTCTCTCTCTCTCTCTCTCTCTCTCTCTCTCTCTCTCTCACACACACACACACACACACACACACACACACACACACACACATCTTCTCTTTGGATTGGAGAATCAGTCTAAAATTTCTTAATTACTAGGTGCTAAGAATCTCAGAGGCCAAGCTGAACCCGGGGCAGACCCAGCATCTAAAGTAGGTCACTGCCTTCACCCACAGAACATTCTTATTTAAATGGTATTTCACATTTCATTAAGGTAAATCGAGGGAAACTGTGTATGGCTATCTTTAAGTCAAAGTGAAAAATGGAAGACAATGCTTTTCCCCAACTCTTTTGGGTCAAGACTGGCAGGAAGCAGAATTGAAATGGAGGGGGGGTATTCCCTACACTACACATTACAAAATCACACATTGTGGTGTTGCACAAGGTGCTTACACAAATATCTCTAAATTTCCTTCTATCATCAGAAAAACCTTCTCCTGCAAACATGAACAGGCTACAATTTTCCTCGAGTCCCTGTTAATGTTTGAGTTTTAACAGAATACCAGGCATAAGCTACAATGAAACGTCAGCTTTAACAATATAATAAGATTTAAACTCCCCTAGCATGCCAAAGTGATGGATAAGCTTCATACAAAGTCTCTTCCATTAAGGCATCCTACATCCTGTGTAATGGTGCATATTTTGCATTCTACAGCCAATGAAACACATAAGCTGAACATCCACAGACAGGAAAATAGTAAAAATATCACATCCATAGAACTTTTCTGGCTACAAACAACCTCCTTTAGTAACAAAATAAATGCAGCACATTCACACTGGGACTACAAAAAGCTGTTCCGCATAAGGACAGCATCTGGGGGTCACACCCATCTCTGTTCTCCTCTTCCTAATTCCCATTCTGCCACCATCCTGACCTAGGGTCCAAAGGATTGTTCCCCACTTTCTGCTCTGGTCCAAACCCAGTCACCCAAACCACAGCTGAAATCACTGAAACAGGTAAATGAAATTCATGAACTGAAGCTCATTAACAGAATCTACTCAGAAATAGCATTAAACTAGATATCTGACTAATGGCAGCAATAGTTTGAAAACAGCATCATGTGTTTTTATATCTTGGTCTATTTCTCAGGCTTTCATTTCTTTGGGGAAAAAAAAACTATAATGTTGTTTTTCTACCTACTGATATTTTAACTATCATCTGTACCCTGGGACCCACAGTCAGTACCCCTCTGTGCCTGCCATGGCCTGGTGGGACTTCTGGCTTTGTTGCTGCCATGAAATATAGTTTTCAATTAAGTCTCTATCATTTTATTTACCAATAGAGACTCGGGAGTCAGATGTTGGGGTGAAAACCTGCTAGATCAGAGAAGCTGAGAAGCAATTGGCTGACCTTCCTTTTTTGGCTAGAGACCCAGCAAGAGAACTTCTCTCCAGCCATCCCAAATTAAAAAGACCATACAACTCCAAGTTGCCTCTAATCCTTCTGTGCATCTCATCTCTCTATCCATCTTCCTGGCTCCTCCAGACTCTCTATGACTAATTCCTGTCAACTAGTTGCTGGTGCTGCTCCCTGATCCAAGGTTGATTTTATAAAAGATTTATTTATTTATTTATTTATTTATTATGCATACAGTGTTCTGTCTGCACATATCCCTGCAGGCCAGAAGAGGGCACCAGATCTCATTACAGATGGTTGTTAACCACCATGTGGTTGCTGGGAATTGAACTCAGGACCTTTGGAAGAACAAGCAGTGCTCTTAACCTCTGAGCCATCTCTCCAGCCCGCCCCCGCCCCAAGGTTGATTTTTATTAACACAGTTTCTGGTTTCATAGTTTGGTCAAATATCCCACAACACTGTAATAACTAGAAAAGATGGCAAGTCTGGTCCCTCAGAAGTTCCCTTCTCTAGCCACACATGTGCCATACCCGTGCCCCATAGTTTCTAAAACTCCCCTTCAAACACAGAGAAATAGTTGGAAGAGTTATTTTGTTTTGTTTGGGGGGGGGGGAGGTGTTTGTTTCTAATTGTGAAATCAAGACACCATTAAGAAAACTTTCCACACAGTGGCTAAGCCTCCCCTAGGAAAAGGGGAGGTGAGAATAATGCAGGAGAGATGCTAGAAAGACCACTGCGCCTCCCTTGCCCCTGGAACTAGGCCTATTTTCCAAAGATATTGAGTGTTGGGATAGGGTAGCTAAAGTGTGAGCTGAGTCCCCTCTGCAGGAAGTCTCTTTGCTTGTCCTGTGGCGTGGCCCCTCTGAGAAACCTCCCTTCACTCACAGTACAGGTTATAACCGGTTCCTTAGCAAAACTATAGTTAAGGATGAAGGAAGTGATAGCCAGCCCTCCTCTCCTGGGGTCCATATAAAAAAGTTTCCACACTCATGAGTTACAGGGACCATCCCTGAGGATGCTAACTAGCAGGACTGCCGGGAGGTGGTGGTGAGAGGATCCCAAGTCGGTGAGGTTACGGAGCAGATGTTAAATTCTGTACAAAGTACCCAGAGATTAAATAGTGTGCCTAGTCATGCTTTAAAGGATCAGCAGCATCTGGAGATTAAATGAGGAGGCTCAGTGAGCAAGCAAGGAGGCCTGACCTTGATCCCACAGAGGAAGAAGTCACCCTCCCAGAGGGCATTCTGCTTCCTTGACACCTTGGGGGTACCCAAGCTTCCTGTCTTGAGAAGCAGGGAAAAAAGACTTTTGACAGAATAGAAGCAACTTCTGGAGGTGGTGTGAGCTTTGAAACAGCTATTTTATCCCCAGAAAACTGTAGTAGGCATAAAAGATATGAATGGACCTTAGGTGTCAAGGGCAAGGTGTTTACAGTTGTCAATCATTATCAACAAGGAAGGCTGGGAAGAAACTGAGTTCAGAGTAAGACATAAATCGGGATAGTTTGTAAACCCTTATTTGTAACTGTTTAATTTAGACCCTGACTTTAAAGAGTGTGACTTTTTAGGTGTCTTGCTTGTGTTCTACAGAAAATGTAGTGGGTCTTCCCCCTCCCCCCACACTCAAAGGATAACAGATTAGTCTTGCCACCAAGGACAGTCCTCTGAACACTGTCCCATATTACTGAACACAGAAAATAGAAAAAATCTTGAGTTTCGGGAGTTGGACAAGGTGGAGTTCAATCTTAATTACATGGTTTCACACAGTATGATCCTAGATTGTGCCATGGAATCTGACTTGGTCTGCACACTCAGGGTCTGCACACTTAGAAGCTGATAACTGCTCAGTCCCGGAAGCAGTCCTAACCTGGTGCTGAAGGCCTGGAAGAATCTGGGCAGTGGCAGCAGCAGCAAACTCAGGGAGATGCACTTACCAGCAAGAAGCAAGGCAAGCAAGCAAACAACACTGCTTTGTCTCTTGTTCAGAACAGGGCCACACACTGGGATGTGCCGTGAGCTTGGAGGAATGGTCTTTTCCTCCTTGCCCCTTAGTTGACTTCACATCCCATCAAGATGATAAGCAAGATTAACCATCACCCACACACAAAGTTTTTAGCAGAATGTGAGCTGCACAGAAAAAGCTAATGGTGTCCATTGTGTTTCTCACAAACATGTCTAACATGCTGCTGAGGTTTGCCCTAAGAGCTCACTCTAAGGACTCCAGTAATATGAAGATCTCTGGGAGGTGAGATGTTCTTAGTGTGACAATTTACCAAGCACAGCGATGTACCTGAGGACTGTCATGGCTCCCCACATTCTGCATCTCTTGGCTTGTGTGTGGCAATGACGTTCTTGGGCTCTGTCATAGCAATGGGCTGGCCCTTACTGAGCAGTTTTACTGTGTGTTGTACACTGTCTTGAAAGCTCTACATATACTAACTCCACAGTCTTAACAGATGAGGCTGTTATGCAGATGTGGTGGAGCCAGGAATCTGAATCATAGCCACTCGATTCCTCTGCTTGCAAATGTTTCTTCTCTCCAGTCTTTGGCATCCCAAGATTCCATCCTCTGGAATGTTCCTTGCCATCTCTAGAGAACCTCTGTGGATTTCTTTCTTGGTATCTTCTTCATTTTATTCCTTTTGTTTTCTCCATATCTCGGTTTAGTAGACCACAGGCAGCCAATGAACACCACACTCCCACGAAGAAACCTGCCATCATCCCTCACAGGATGTCATTGTGTGTCTTTGTCTAGGCAATGTAGGCATGTGCTCTGAGACTTCTCTGGTTACAGCTAAATTCACAGCTGCCTCCAAACAGCTGAGCCAGCTCAACATCTCTAAACTCCTTTCCCTGTAGATTTGACTCAATAAAGCCTCCAGATGTGTCAGCTGGATCCTGAAATGTTCGGCAGAGCTGGGCCTGTGGATGCTCGGATGCCTCACAGACTGGCCTCAGGCTCCTCCTTTTGGTAGACCTCTGCAGGTCTGTAGAGCAGCACAGATGGCTCTGTGGACATCACTTCTGTTTACAAGGCCATAGCAGTGAGCATGTGTACACCTGGAGCCAGACTTGCCTGGCTGACTCCAAGGAGCCAGAGAGGTGCTGCTTTGCAGATCCTCCATGCATGGTGTCTCCCCACTCCGTATAATTTATAAAGGTGCCAAAGATTGATATGTGAGTGTCTCAGGTATGTCTCTTTGCGGCTTTAGCAGATGATGCTACTGAGACAGTATAGTTGATTAGAGTCCAAGACCTTGTCTTTAAATTGTCTGTGATCATCTATAGCTATGTATTAATTAATTGATAATGATTTTAATAATGTTACACTTGTGAGGAACAAATCTGTACAATCTGAACTAAATACCGTATGTGGAGATGAAAGGTTTTCCTGTATTACCAAAGGAATTTTTCTGGCAGTCTGGCTTCAAGGCATAAGGTATTGGTACAGGATTCTGGAGGGCATGCTGGTGTTCTGGGAGAACTCTGGGTGTTCCGGGAAGGACTGTGTTGGAAGTTGGGTTCCCAGTGTGGCAGTGTTGAGGTGGTATAATCCCCCAAGAGGCAGACTTACTGGAAGGTGATTATACCACAGGGCTCCAACCTCCTGGGTGAATGGATCCATCTTGTCTCTTGAAAGTGAGTAAGCTCTTGGAAGACAGGGTCAACTCCCTCGAAAGGTTTTTATAAAAGAGCAACCCTGGTTCCTCCCCAGTATTTTGCTTCCTTGCTCATATGTCTTCCTTCTGTGCACAGCCGGTACCCTGTCTGTTTCTCTGCTTTTGGACCACAGCTGGATGGCAATGCCACACTGCTTAGACCTCTCACCCTCAGAACTGGGGGCCAAATAAGCCACTTTTCTTTATGCATTACCCAGCACCAAGGATTCTGTAACAGTAACAAAAACTGCAATAAGATAGGCTGTCACAAAATATCTTTAGATTGAAAAAAGGGAAGCTGATTATGGTAATATAGCTGTAACACTAGCACTCAGGAAACTCAGGCAGGAAACTGAATTCCAGGCTAGCCTGGGCTACATAGACCAACCTTCAACAAAACACCCTCCTCACACCAAAAGGGTAAGAAAGAGAGGATATATTAGTCAAGGTTCTCTAGAGGAACAGAATCAGTAAGATGAATATGTAGACATGTGGGTGCCTCAGCAGCCCCAGTAGGCTCACAGTGGCTGTCTCCCACTGAAGAGACCGACAGACAACCTGGTAGTTTCAGTCCATAAGGTGTGGGTGCTTCAGTCATCCTAAGAGGTGATGGTCCTTAGTCTACAATGGAAGTTTGGAAATGCTGGTTCTGGTATCAGTGAAGGAATTGGCAGGGTAAATAGGGTAAGTCAGCTAAGGGGATGAGGGAGAGACAGGGGTCAAAGGGAGTCATCTTCCTTCTGACCTTTGTATCTGGGCTTCTACCAGAAGGTGAGGCCCACACTTGAGGTAGAATTTCCACATCAATTAAGAGGATCTGGTCAATTCCTCAGTTGAGGACCCCTACTCAGATAAACCTTAATTGGTGACAAATTGAAGTTAAAACTCACTATCACGGGAGGGGAGAAGTCTTCTTGAACTATGTGTCTTGAATCTAGATGGGGTCAAGTTATCAAATGTGAAGGTCAAGAAAAGTTTGCCAATAGGAAATGTTTTCTGAATGAGCAACCACCACAAATTAATCCAAAGTCAAATGCATAAAGCATCTGACATGCTCCAGGCAACACTCACCATGTCGCACCCCACAACTTCACTGTGTCCTTGGTTCTGAACTCACAGGAGCACGGGGTACTGTGCATACATATGACTGTGCCATGCAACCCCGGTGAATGCTGCTTGAATCACCACAGCTCAGAGCTAAAACCGGGTGTGTTATGAAATGCAATGTTCTGCTCTTCTAGAAACAATGTTTTAATTTTCAGAAAACATTTTTCAATATTTTCATAGTATCATTTCTCAGCATGTATCAACTTAGTATATCTTTAGAGTGTATTTTTAGAATGTCTGACTTTTAAAATTCCTGTTTGAGTTTCTGACTCTAGCTTCATTAAAAAAATCATTAAATAAATATTGGCTTACAATCAGGAGAGAATTTTCAAATGTTTCTGAATCTGTTTCTGTGATTTAGTACTACATATTTATGCAAAGTGACATTCTCCACATTGAATAACAAAATCAAAATATCACTCCTGTTCCACATCCTGTATGATCAAATAGTCAGCCAAGATTTAGTCCTTTATGTAAAAATAAAGAAACACATGCATCTCATTAACATGCAAATGTGCTTTCAACTTTAATAAATGGTAAAAATTATCTGTATACCAAAGAATCATTTGTAGTGCCTTTATATTAACAGGAAATGTTTGATTTGTAGGTTTTATATAACTGTTTGTATATTTGGTGTAACAGCATACCCAGTCAGGTAGCAACTGGTTCAGAGGGTAGAAAGTGCTGTTGGGAAGCTCCACTCCAGAGACCCACAAAAAGGCAGCTTTACATTTTCTATTGCAAACTACCCTTCACATGGCCATCAAGAACATATCTAATTTCCTCATAAACAAAGTTTACACCTATGCATATGGCTAAAGTTTTATATGCGAAACTGCATGGAAAAAAGCAATATTCATAAATTCTCTTCATGCTCTGATTTCTTGAGACAAGGTAATTTCAAAGATTAATTCTATGAAATATAAGCACTAAGATATTAATTAAAATTTTTATATTACTTTAAGTGGCTTTTAATCTTTTCTTCAGTATTATATTTATTACCAATAAAATTTAAATGTGCAAATTAAATATCTAACATATAATTATGATTTAAATATCTGCAAAATGTTAATGATTATATTCTAAATTCAACTGAAAATCAAAATACTTTGAATAGTTAAATATGATTCTAAAGACAATATTTCTCACTAATATTTATAGCTTGTAATGATTAAGTTAAAATACTTTGAAGAAAAAGAGCATGTGTCCTGAATTTTCTTTTTTCTTTATGGCTATGTAGTCCAGTAGCTTAATATGTGTGATCCTCTTGCCCTCTGACTGCTGACATTATAGGCATGCACCACTGTATTCAGAGCATTCACACTTTCTTTCTTTCTTTCTTTCTTTCTTTCTTTCTTTCTTTCTTTCTTTCTTCCTTCCTTCCTTCCTTCCTTCCTTCCTTCCTTCCTTTCTTTCTTTTGGTAAAATTTCAATAAATCCCAGAGCAGGAAAACTATCTGGAAGAAGAAAGAACTGCAGTTTGAGAGAACCCTGGTGGTGCCTGCAGCAGGGAAGGCCACTGGTAGACAGCACAGACAGTGACAGGAGCGTCGGAAAGGACAAAAGTCAGGAAGACCAACATGCGCAGGTCAGAAAACAGGGAAGGGCAGGGAGTCTAGGACACAGAATGGTAATAGCGGGGAAGGGCTCAAAATAAAGTGGTACTGTTTCTTTTTTCATGCTCAAAACAAACACATAAACGAATGGAAGAGCCTCAGCAGTGGAAGTAGCTAAGGAAAAGGCCAGGAAATGACCTATGACTGGAGAAGATGGAAGTGGGTGTGTTGATTGTTTTCCTCAGTGCGGTGACAAAGTGACTGAGAAAAGTGATTTGAGGAGGAAAGAGCAGGCTCAGATTGTGAGAAGGACTTCAGCATGCAGGTACTGGTGTTGAACAGTCTCAGACTGTGAGAAGGACTTCTGCATGCAGGTACAGATATTGCAACGTGCTGTCAGCCCACAGTTATACAATTAACATAATCAAAGATGACTGGTCTAGTATGTGGACAGTCTTGTACGTGTCAGATGGTATGGCATGCCACGGAGATAGTGAGTTACTTAAATTAACATCAACATCAAAACCTAGTGTGTCAACCACGTCAATGAAGGAAACTTATGTGTCATATTAGGGTCAACATAGAAGAAAACAGACAATGGCTGAAGGCACTGTGCTGCATAAGATTCCCTGCAACCTAGTCTGATTTGCTTACTCATTTATTTCCCCTCTTGGGCAAGAGGCCACCCTCCACAGATAGAGATGGTAAAAGCACATACTTAGTAAGACCATTAAAGGAATAAAGAAGACATCACTATTCGTGAAGCCATGAGAATCATGCCTCAAACAAAAACAAACATCAAACCAATAGAATAAAACAGAGGACCCAGAATCAAACTCACACCACTACGACCACATACACACACTCAAGAAAAGACAGTCCCTTCAACAGTTCTGGGGAAAATGGATATCCACATGTACAATGAAATTAGATCTAGAGCCATCGCTACACAAAAAACAATTCAAAGTGGATCAAAGACCTCAGCATAAGACCTGAAACTCTGAAACTGCTAAGGGAAAATACTTCAAGGTCCAAGCACTGGGTCTCTAAGAGTGTTATGGAATAGTCTTTTTATACACTGTGAAGATGTGATGCTTCATTGGTTTAATAAAGAGCTAATGGCCAGCAGCTAGGCAGGAAGAGGTTAGGCGGGACTGGTGGACAGGGAAAATGAGAGCACAGGGAAGAAATAGGTCAGAGTCACCAGGAGACATAGAGAGAAGCAAGATGAACTTATTGTGCTGAAAAAAAGGTACCACCACATGGTAGGTCAAAGATAAGAAATAGGGGTTAATTTAAGTTGAAAGAGGTAGTTAGTAACAAGCCTAAGCTATCAACCAAGCATTTATAATTAATAAGCCTCTGTGTCATTTATTGGGGTAATATTGGTCCTGAAGAAAAACTCTGCCTATAGAAGAGCACCCCACCAGCTCAGGAACAATTCCAAGGACTTTCAAATGAAATTTAAAAGTGTCTTAATAGCAAAGAAAACAATCATTAGAGTGAGCAGACAATGTGCAAAATGGGTAAAAAAAAATCACTTCAGAAATTATATAGACAACACAAGATTTATCTAGACTCTATAAAGAACTCTAGAAATTAAACACCATAAAAGCATCTTAACAATAAATGGGCTAATGAATTGAGCCAACAGATCTCAAAATAAGAAATACAAATGATCAATCAATATTTGAAAAAAAGATCAACATCCTCAACTATCAAAGAAGTGAAAATCAAAGATACATTGACATTCTGTCTCACTCCACTCAGACTGTGGCCAGCAGCAAATTCTGGTGAGGGCACAGGGAAAGAGAATTTTTGCACACTGCTGATAGGAATGTAAACTACTAGAGAATCTGTTTGGAGGTTCCTCAAAAACTAATAGTAGAATAATACATGGTGTAGTTAATGCTAATCCACTCCTGGCTATATAGTAGAAAGAAGCTAAGTCATCATGTCACAGGTACACTCACACTTCCAATCTACAGCTATACTAGTTACAACAGCCAAGATGTAAACTCAAACTAGATGCTCATTAATAAATGAGTGGAAAAGGAACTATGGTATATACATATGGAAACTTTACTCAGCCACAGAGAAGAATGAAATTGCATCATTTGCAGGAAAATGGATGAAACTGGCTAGCATCATATTAGCAAAATAATTAAATTCAGAAGGACAAATATGGCCAGGCGGTGATGGCACATGCCTTTAATCCCATCACTCGGGAGGCGGAAGCAGGTGGATCTCTGTGAGTTCGAGGCCAGCCTGGGCTACAGAGTAAGTTCCAGGACAGACACAGAGAAATCCTATCTCGAAAAAACAAAAAAAAAAAAAAAAAAAAAAAGAAGAAGGACAAATATGTTTTTTCATGTATGGAATCTTGAGTGTGGAGTATAAAAATAAAAGGGAGACATGAGGGAGAAGTGTAGCATGAATCTTAAAAGGTCTTATCAATAAAAACAAACTTGGAGCCAGGTAGTAGAGTGAATTCTGGAAGATCAGAGAAGCAGAACAAGCCACAGCCACCTCACCTTGCCAATTCCTCAGCTGATCCTGTTTCCTCAGACTGGAAGCCTCTGAGTCCTCATCCAGAATGAATCTCAGCTGAACTGTTGCTCAAAAGTCTAAAAGCTTAACCAGCACTAGTTCCTGGTCCTCACGCCTTATATACCTTTCTGCTTTCTGCCATCACTTCCTGGGATTAAAGGCATGAGTCGCCATGCCTGGCTGTTTCCAGTGTGGCTTTAAACTCACACAGATCTGGATGGATCTCTGCCTCCCAAGTGATAGGATTAAAGACGTGTGTGCCACCATTTTCTGGCCTCTATATCTAGTGGCTTTTCTGTTCTCTGACCCCAGATAAGTTTATTAGGGTGCACAATATTTTGGGGAACACAATATGACCACAGAGAAGGAAGGGGTTCCAAGAAAGAATGAAACAAAAGATGTAATGGGGATGTGAAAGACAAAATGTTGACCATTTTTCTCATATGTGGAGTGTATAACATATACATATATGTGCACATATAACACACACACACACACACACACATATATATATATATATATATATATATATATATATATATATGTGTGTGTGTGTGTGTGTGTGTGTGTGTGTGTTATATGGATAATGGCTACTCAATTTTTCTAGTTCCCTAGAACAGAAAAATAATAATGACTGATATGTATGAGGTGGTCAATAATGCTAGCTACTACTATTATAAAGTAACTCTGAGGCACCTCTTTGGATGCTGTTTGTAACAAATTAATTCACATAATATGAGCATCATTATCTTTACCAGCCAGTATGCACCAAAGATGCCACATCCATACTTAATATAAACATAATGACTAACTTTGTGAGCTTGTATGTCCTCCATTATGTCTCAGTACTTTTGTGCATGTTTAGAATGGGTCCCCTTGCTTTCTGGACAAGCCCCAAGATGCCTACATTGCTGTCAGTGAACCTCCTCAGGGGACTGCTTCTCTCTGTCTCCATGCAGAAGGAACCACAGTATATGTTACCTGTGTAGTCCAGACCCAACTTACACAGTCCCAAAATAAGAGTCTAATGCACCCTCCTCCAGTCCATGGGTTACCCTCTCAGTAAAATCTCCAAAGTTCCTTGCAAAGATGGTTACCCTTCTCTGTTCACTTTTACCTAGAATACAGAAGTCTACTCCTGATCCAAGGTGCTTGGGCACTCAGGTCCCAAAAGAGACAAAGCAGCCAGGAGATTATGAATGTAGTTTCTCCTAAGCATCCAAGTAGTATGCACACGGATCTCGGCAGGCAACTGTCTCTGTTCTACAAGCAGGAAGGACATTCACTTGCTGTGAGAATGCCCCTTGCTGTTCCTATTTTTAGAGGCCAGGATGTATAGGATGACCTCCACTCTCCCGCACGCAGGTGCATGGGGGCAGCTAGTGCCTTGGTGGTGCAGACTTCCTCAGCCACAGAGTTCATGCTGCTTTCACCGCCACTGCCCAGGGAGGCATCTTCCTTCACTCAGTCAGATCACTGGGATTTATTTTGCTGGTGCCCATGGAAAGCTTCAAACATTCTGAGGAGGTAGCTATTGTCCTGCAGCCAAGAAAAAATAGCAGGTATGTTCATTTGATGTGTAGTCAAGAAGAGTCTTAGGAGCTCTTGTCTTGATCTCCCTCAACTCCAGCTTATGATAAATATTGAGGCTCTGTCCTGAAGAGCTCTGAGCTATAGTCACTGGCTGAATTCTTGCTTGGAGTGGTGTGGAACTTCTCATTTCCATCATCTCTGTACCTCCAGCATATAAGGAAGGGGACTTTGACATTTTCTCAGGTTATCTTGCCCTACAATACCCCACTTAGGAAAGTCCTAGCCAGGGGACTCCTGAGAGCACACAGATAAAGCCTTTTTCCAAGAGAAGAAATTAGGGGCTACTAATCAAAATCCATCTTCATAAATGTCATCTGAGAATTTAAAAAAGAAAAAAATAACTTGAGCATAGATTTTATTTTAGGTTAAAGAATATTTTACTCAATTCTTCAACCCATACACACCAATGTCCTATATTCTGGGCACTAAGCCAGGTACTGAGGTTCTAGCCTGAGGCACATAGCAGGGATCCCCCTTCACATGGTTAGAATCCATCTAGAGCCTAGAAGAGAAAACAATAATTAAGTGATCATGCACATAAGCATGGAATCCTATGTGTCAGAGGTGCTGTGACTGGGAGGAAGAAGCTTCTCTGAGGGCAGATGGTGACCACTCTAGGCCTATTCTGGGAATTGGAAGGAAGTTTTCCTGAGACAATGATGACAGAAAACACATTCAGAGGGAGAAGAGAAACAAATGAAGGAAGTATGGACTTGGAAGCCACATGTTTCTTGGAAAAAGTCATCTTTAAATCAAGGTCTGTGTGGTGTTTTGATGCCACACGTCCAGTGCTATAGTTATTATGACTGCATATGTGCCTAAAAGTGTGTTTCTACCTAGGACATGAGTAAAGCCAGCTTTTTTATTCCAGAATTACCAATAATAATCTTTTCATTAACTTCAAAGAGCAAGAAGAACCAGTGGGTCTTCTTGGATGAGAACACTTAAAGTCAATATGAAGTGCTATGGGATGTCTTTCTGTATGCTGTGAATATGTGTTACTCCCATTGGCTAATAAATAAAGCTGTATTGTCCTATGGCAGGACAGGATGGGGCCAGGTGGAAAAATCCAAGAGAGAGACAGGAAGAAGAAAGGCAGAGGCAGAAAGAGGGACACCAGCCTGCCACCCAAGGAACAACACGCAAGCAGACCTATAAGCCACTGAACACATGGCAAAACACAGATTAATAGAAATTGGTTGTTATAAGCTAGCTAGCAAGGAGCCTGCCATAGGCCATGCAATTGGTAATTAATATTAAGCCTCTAAATGATTATTTTATAAGTGGCTGCGGGACCACACAGCCGGGAGGGACTGGATAAACCTCTGGCTACAATGAAGAGTAGGAAGAACTCTGCTTTCAATTTCAACTAGCATTGGCTTTCGATGAATGAAGTGGCCATAAGCATGTCACTCACTCTCTTAGAATCTCATTCCTAACGCCGAGTGGTGGTGGTGGTGGCGGCGGCGGCGGCGGCGGCGGCGGCGGCGGCGCACGCCTTTAACCCCAGCACTTGGGAGGCAGAGGCAGGTGGATCTTTGTGAGTTCAAGGTCAGCCTGGTTCTACAGAGTAAGATCCAGGAAAGGCACATGGCACAAAGCTACACAGAGAAACCCTGTCTTGAAAAACCAAAAAAAAAAAAAAAAAAAAAAAAAAAAAAGAATCTCATTCTTTACATATTCAAGCTGAACATATTATAATGCATCCTCCTGAATGTCCTTTCAATTTCCAAAATTCTGTATATATGTAATTGTTCTCAATGGTACCTGGAGACTTCAAACTAAAGTGAAACTTGTGTAATGTGAATGTCTGTATAAAACAGCTTGGTGCAGCACTATTTAGTCATTCCTTCTTGGGGCTGAAAATACTTTGTTCCTTTAAATGGGCACATCTTAAATGCAGAATCAAAATTTAAAGTCAGTAAGGTCTTTCCCAAGGTCTTATTCATTTTGGGAAGCTGGACTCATTTTGAAAGTCTGTCAGAAATAGTGCTGATGGAGATATGGCTGTAAAGAAAGTAGGAACATCTTGCCATGTCACAGTTCACTGAAATACTCACTAGACCACAGAATTCAGCAGCTGAGAAGCAAATCAGGCTGAGAACGCTATTTTCTTAATTAAACTCTCTACTCAACTCACTTGAAATACAGTTTATTTTAAAAAAGAAAAGAAGTAAAAGTAAAATGCAACATAAGCATCAGGAAAACACGCTGTCTATCCTAACTCCTTCTTCCCAGCGGGCAGCACAGGTCATACCATATAATCATGATGCCATTAAAGACATGAAGACTATCACTGGTGGTTTTATGGAGTCTGGAGATTGCTTTTCATGCACCAGGCTTTTTTATTTAAATTCTGTTAGTGTCATCATTTTTCTAGCTGTTGAGTGTAACCTTTGAATACCACCAACTACACAGGCCCATAGAGCACGCCAGCAAAGGTCCCTGGCACGTCATTCCCGAGCGAAGTCTGCATGAAATGAGGCCCCTTTATTTGTCCACGTTTCGAGCAGGACATACACTGCCCAATTTATAAACCACCATCTAGGAATTCAGCTGTATGACTCCTAATAACAAAATGGAAGGTGATTTAATGGCTAGACTACACTGGTTAAAGTAGAGAAGGATTAGAATAATCACCAATCCAAGGACTGCATCATCTTTCAAGTTCTTATGAGATAGTGCTCCCTCTATATATTTGAAAATGAAAATAAACTGGAACCTTACAAAGAGCTTGTAAAGGGCTGAGGAAATGAACCAGTTGGTAAGGAACTAGCTGCTCAAGTGAGATAATCTGAGTTTGAATCTCAAGGACCATTAGCATCTGTAATCCCAGGGCTCCTGGGGGCGTGGGGTGTGCAGGTCCCCAGAAGCTCAGGGCTCAGCCAGCCTGGTGTACACAGTGCTGAACAACAAAGACATTGCCTCAAACAAACCAAGTGGAGGGCAAGGCTGATGACCAAGTAAGTTGTCTTCTGACCACTACATGCTTGTCATGTAGTCACATACATGAACACACACACACACACACACACACACACACACACATATACACACACACACACCTCTTATAAACACACATATGAACATCATATGCATATACAAAGATTTTAACTTCTTAATTAAAAAGGTTTAAAATTTTGCTGAGTTTGGTAGAACTGATTTAGAATCCCCAGTATGAAAAGCCTTGACTAAACATCACAATTACTCACAGCTGACACTTAAGGAAGGTAGCTCCTACTCAGCACCTCTACAACTCGAAACTGTCTGTACGTTAGACTCCACTGAAGTCTTGGTGAATTTCAGTTTCAAAACTGGAGTGTTGCTTCCCCATGTGAACAGAACTCACAATTCACAACAGGTCTTGCAACACGTCATTTTACATTTCAATTTGACTGGACTCCTGGCTGTCAAACAGGTTTGCGGGTATATCTGTGAAGCTATTTCTGAAAGAGATAAGCATTTGATTTGTCAGGCAAAATAAAGAAAACCCACCCTCAGCAATGTGAGCGGGCATCACCCAACCTGCCATGGACCAAATAAAACAAATGATGGAGGAAGGTGAATTTGCTCTCTATCCTCCAGTCCATCAACACTTCCTCCTGTGTCTTCTACCTTCAGTCTTGGACTGAGTCATGGATTCTTCTGTTCTGGGATGACACACTGTAGAACTTCCCAGCCTCCATGACTTAAATCCTCAAAATAAGTCTCCTTCTATAGATATGTACATGTTCTGTTGGATCTATCCCTCTGGGAGAACCTTGAATAATCCAGCACTTTATAACTATTTAGTTTGCAGACGTATTAACAGTCCTAAAATGGGACAGACAACCAAGCTGCCTTACACAAAGCCTGTGGCTTCATTGACTCCATCTTTACTTGAACCCCTCTAAGCCAAGAGCCTACCATTACTTCCACTTAACCTGATCACAAAGATCCTGCTTCCTCTACAAAGGAGAACTTGTGTAAGAAACTAGCATTCCACTTTTGCACATACACAAATACAGTCATAAAAAGAAGTGGAGGCCTGGATTCCTGAAACTGAGGCATTGGGAAGAGCTAAGTATTTTTGTGTTGTAACACCTTTTCCCCAGCGACACAGCAGGAGGGGAAAGAGGAGGGGGCAATTTAGCCAAAATGTGTTGAACCTGGCAGCACACACAAAACAATTAGTTAAGTAACCAAGGTTTTAGTGCTAACCAATAAAACCATTAAAATATGGCTGAATACAAGGTGGTGTTACACATTTTGAAATTGTAAAGCTCAGCTACTTGGGAATCTCTGGAGAAAATTACTGTGAAAAAACACAACAAAAGCAGTTCAAGAGCAAAGGGGTTGTTTCGGCTCCTAGTTTAAGGTACAGTCCATTGTGGCCATCATGACACAGAAGGCTTGGAAGTAAGACCACGAGGCAGCTGGTCATGTTGCATCAGCAGTCAGGAAGCAGAGAGCAATGGACACTGGTGCTCAGCTCACTTTCTCCTTCATATTCAGTCTAGAACCACAGTCTGTGGGATGGTCTCATGCATGTTTGAAATGAATGTTCTATGCTCAGCTCAGCCTTTCTAAAAACAACCCCCACACACCAAGAGGTGTGTTACCATGGTGACTCTAAATTGATGTCTTAGGTCTTTCTAATATTCCTGAGAACCACTCCTGTTTTCATTGTTTTTCAGGGAACGCACACTGACAGCTCACTACATTCCAGCATTGGTCTGGTCTTGCAACAATAAGCCAGAACATCCAAGGGCCAATTCCAGTCCACCCTCCCATCTTCCTTTTGGCAAGGAATAAGGAGGAAACAACTTATAATGGAATAAATATGTATATAATAAAATACCTGGCAAAGATGAGGCTGTGAGGAAAATAAATCAGGATGCGTGGCTAGAGGATGACCGGAAGACTTTTATGGAACACAGCCTCTGGTGCATCACCATTAGCTGGCATTCATTAGAATGATTTATAGACATGTATCATCTTCATTCAGATAGAACTTTAACGATGCTGGCAATGCTACTTTCCATGTTTATGGATCTAGCTTTAAAAAAGAAAACTAATGCCTGCAGACTGCTCCGAACAGGGTTTGGAGAGTGCAGGACCTGTCACCGTGGCTGGTTTTCCAGCCTCACAAGCTGCTCAATACTACGAAACAAAATCAGCCACCCCTTCACAACCAGTGCCCTATCTGGCCCCTGGGAGTGCTCCCCATTCATCACCTGCTGACAGCAGCCCCTCAGCAGGACTGATAGACACACATGGACTCCTCTGGCTGCTGCGTTGAGGCTCTCTAGTGGCTTGCAGAGGAGTAGCTGGTGCCAGGATGCAGCACTGCAGAGCTGTGCGCACAGCATCAGCTCAAACACCAGCTGCTTTCCTGGGAAGCTGGACAGGGCTAGAGTGCACAATGTTGCTGTGTATTTATATGGTGATTATCACCTCGTGGCATTGCCTACTGATAAACAATATGTCTAAATGAAACCTGGACAAAATCACAAATGCACCACCTCGCAAATCATTTTTGAAGAGAGAAGCAGGAAAAAGTGAATCGTGAAAAGGCATTAGAAATGACTAGGTAAGGACAATGCAGAATTCACACGCTTGAAACGTCAAATAACACCATGGTGACACTGTCCCTTATGATGACGCTGGCACCCAGTCTAGTGTGTGTCATTTGTCCTTTATCTTCTCTCCCACTATTTTAACCAAATCAATAGGAACAGTGTCTTCCTGTGAGGTATGCAAATCACACCTTCATGTTCTCTCCCTCCCTCTCTCTCTCTTTCTCCTCTTTCTCCTCTCTCTCTCTTCTCAGTGTGTGAGTTTCTCTCTCTCTCTCTCTCTCTCTCTCTCTCTCTCTCTCTCTCTCTCTCTCATTACATCACTGTATGTTTCCTCAGTTTCCACTAAAAATGCTGAAAGTAACATAGAAACAAATGTGCTGTGTAGAACAATGCATTTTACTAGACAGTGGTGGTTACTTGACTGTTACTTGATGGCTCTAGAATCACCTAGCAGACAAGTCTGGGGAATATCTGTAAAGGGTTATCTGACTTATGGCTAACCTCGGAGACTATCTGTGAAAGGTCATCTTCATTGGTTAGTTGACCCCTGGGGTGGGGATCCAGAAGAGGTATCGATGGAGAGAGTCAGCTGAGCACAGCATGCATTCACTGTCAGCTGAGCACAGCATGCATTCACTGTCAGCTGAGCACAGCATGCATTCACTGCCAGCTGAGCACAGCATGCATTCACTGCCAGCTGAGCACAGCATGCATTCACTGTCAGCTGAGCACAGCATGCATTCACTGCCAGCTGAGCACAGCATGCATTCACTGCCAGCTGAGCACAGCATGCATTCACTGCTGCTGCTTCTTGACTGTAGATGCAAGTTGCTTCAAGTTTCTATCTCCTCTGTTCCATGTGAGGATGGACTGCACCCTTTAACTTAGAGCCAGAACAAACCAGTTTGTTCTCCCTTAAGCTGCTTTTTCTCAGACTATTTTATCACAGCAACAAGAAAAGAAACTAAGACAGAGGCCATATCCATAATTAACTCATAATCTTCTATGACTGGAAAGAAAACACCGAGTACATTGTGGATCATTGGAAGCCAATGACACCACAGTTGCTCAACAGAATTCAGTGAACTGCAGGATTATGGATCATACACCAATTCACCATTTTCCAGCAGATTCCCACCTCTCCCACTGGCTCTCACTGCCCTTCCCTCAACTCAAGACTGCAGCTCCATGATGCTTCTCTGAACTAACTCCTCTCTTAGTTCTTTCCTCTGAAGGTGTCATATTCTATCATTTAGTATGCCATATTCTGTCCCATGCTTGCTGCTTTCCCCAAGATGCCATATTCCTTCACATCTTCAACTTTCATGGTATGTGCATGTGCATGTGTGTACATGTGCAACATCCTTACCTTCTAATTCAAGACCAGCACACAAGCTTGTGCTAATTGCCTCATAAAAAGGATCAGAATAATCGCTCACTCATTTGCATTTAAATATAGGTTCAAACCTTCATAGTGTAACTGAAATTCAATGTTAGGTGGATGAAAGGAAGATTTTAAGAAATTTTTCTTGAAAGTGGTCATAAAACTTGGAAGTAGAGGACAGAGAGATGGATGGGTAGACAGAGCCTCTTTGACAAGTCCTTGTGAGGTATGGTAATGAACATATTTATTTAGCTAAAATCAAGGTGCACACCAGCACACAGCAGATGCACAAACCACAGATGAGGAAGACTCAGCCTCACTGCTTCTTATCTGATGCAACTCTGTGTTGCATTGCAGTGCATACAGCACTGGTACAAAACAGCACACTGGCAGGGCGGTGGTGGCGCACACCTTTAATCCCAGCACTCGGGAGGCAGAGCCAGGCAGATCTCTGTGAGTTCGAGGCCAGCCTGGTCTACAAAGCGAGTTCCAGGAAAGGCGCAAAGCTACACAGAGAAACCCTGTCTTGAAAAACCAAAACAAACAAACAAACAAACAAAAAACCAGCACACTGAACAGACTGTGAAAGTCAATAAGCATCGTAATAATATATTAATATGAATATTGTTTTAATCATCATACACAGCAATATTAATTATTAATATTCAAAGTATCATCCATAATTTCTTATGATTCCAGATTATCTGATTACTGCATTTAAAGAGAAAGCAAATCACTATTTTATTTAAAATCATAGAATAAAGGTATAATTTCTTACATATGCCTTAAGATTTTAAAGTTATAAAGTAAAAGTTTTAAATGTGTTTTAAAAGCCTCCCAAAAGGAAGTAAACTGATAATAGAGATTATCTTTAGTAAATAAATACATCTCATTGGTTAATGAAAATGAAAATTTTTATTTTAAAAATGTGTTTTATTATTTCATTTATTTATTTACTTGTTTTGTTCTTTGATACAGGGTCTCTAGCCCAGGCTAGCCTTAAACTCTCCAGGTAGCTGAGGATGACCTAGAACTTCTGATCTTTCCACCCCAGTACCTTGATTACAGATGTACTACCACACCCAGTTTTATATTGTGGTTCAGACCCAGGGCATTAAGCATGCCAAGAAACCAGTCTATGAACTGAACCATGTCTCCAGACTGTCTCCCTCTTTCATGATGAGAATATTACCATAGATTGCTTACAAAGCTTTGAAAATGACAAGCATGAAAGTACTGGGGGAAAGGAATGACTAATCTGTCTCTGTCAAAACATCTCTGAAAGAGTTCATAAAAATATAAAACTATGAGTTGCCTGTAATGTCTCCAACTAGGCAAGAATAACCATGAAGTGAAGAATACACTTCTCTACCCAGGTTATTCAAGTAGAAAGCCAGCTCTCAATACCTGGAAGAAAAGACAGAAGCAAATACAGTGGTTTTATTGGAAATGTCAGAAACTAGAAGATGCAGTTATGAGGAAACTAAGATAACAAACTATGAATCTAAAACATCTGTCTCCCATCCCACCCACTCTGGAACATGAGAACTTCAGAATGGAAGTGTTCCATGAAGGATCAAATTGCTTCATCATCAAAAACGTTTGGGAGAAATCTGGGCTAAGTGTGAAGATGTGTGTTAATTTCCAGACTTCTTGAAGCCCTGGCTACATCCATGCACATGGTGGATCCCAACAAGAAAATACGATCCAAAGAATCCCACATCAACTTGAACTCACTCTTTTGCTATGGAAACTATCACAAGCTCATCTTATGCAAAGTACTTAGCAATATGTCAAGGAAGATACTAAAGCTAAAATAATTAGTTCCAAATATAGGCATCACAAATTGCGCCTCTGATTCCTAAGCTAATGAGATGAACTTACACCATATACAGGAGGCACCAAGCATTGCTGAGTTCCAAAACACAGAAAGAATTTTCAAAATCTCTGGGCAAAAATCTCTGTTCACCCTAGCAGGCCCTCCAGGGATTCAGGTGCACCTTCTTCTACCTTATCAGTCAGTTTCCATGATCTGTGGTTTAAAAATATACAGTACTTTAAGTGGTTAATCAAGTTGTCTTCCATTCAAGGTATTCACATCAATAGCTATTGAGTACAGAATTTTGTGTCTTCTAGATATAATTATACTAAGACACTACATACCAAGAAAGTTGTAGGCAAATTCCCAACTTCAAATTATGTCAACTGAGTGCCCATATTCACAAATAACTTTATTGACAAGTAAAATGAAAGTAAATTTGAGTTTTATTAAATGAGAAAATCTAGCTCTAAATATACAGTGGGGTAACAAAAGTGCATGAAGTATGTAGAATGTTTATTATTTATTGACACATACATGTATCAGGAATCTCCTTTTCCTTCTTAATGAAATACAGTTGAGAAACAGCTCTGTTCTGCCCCAGATCCCTAGTCCTTTAGCATATACAACAGATATTTTGAGTTCAGATAACACACTGCCCCCTCAGGCAGACACATGGGCATATTTTCACTTTCTAGACTACATAGAGCATCCTACCATGTAGTCATGTTTTGAAAAGCCTACCAGACCTTAAAACAGATCAACTACAAATAGATGCTAACACTTTCTAAACATAGCCCCAGAACAAAAGGTCAACAAATGGTAGTCTTTGGGTCAAATCCAGATGGAGCTGTTTGTATATAAAATTTCCCTGGAACATAACCATGCCCGTGCATTTAAATATTGTCAGTGATTGTTTTTATGCTGCTATGATTTCTAGCAATAAAGTCTCTTTTATGCCCAGCAATGTGTAAAATGTTTACTATCTATCCTTTACTTAAAAAGAGGAGAAGTCTACCAAGCCATGGGACACATTTCCAAACAGGCGAATTTTTGCTGACTGTCTCAGCTCTCAAAGTCTCTCTCCTTACCAGGGTGCCTGCTCTTCTGAGCCTAATGAAACCTCCAGCCTCGTGTCCTGGAGAAATAACCACGTGAAAGACTCCCACTGAGAGGTGTAGAAACCATTACTGAGATCAATTTTTAAAGAGTCGGAGGAGGAAAGGGAGGTAGAGAGCAGAAGGGAAGAACACGGTAGAGGCAGAGTGAGTATAGCCAGGAGTTGAAAGGCTCCATTTTGAAAGTAATCAGTCCCCTCCCGATTGGTATAAATGTAATAGAGGGGTTTCTTGATGAAAACACCTCAAGATATTTTGGTAGAAATTAACAAGTTTATTCTATGGAAACATAAAAGAAATGTTAAGACAAATTTAGAGAACAAATTTGGAGGGCTTGTATTCTCTGATATCAAGATATATTACAACCCCACATGATGAGGAATAAAAGGTTTCAGCACAAAGAGATAAATACGCCAGTGAACAGATGCCAGAAAAAGAGGCAAGCAAAAACTCACCTGATGTATGACCTACAAACAGCAGTGAGTTTTATCCATATAAACTAAAAATGAATCCTTTAAAGATGTATCTAGTTAGTTTTGGGCCATGAGTATAAGTGTTTTACCTGAGTGTATGTGCCATGTGTACAGGCGCCTGCAGAAGTCAGATCCCCCGGAACTAGATTTGTGGGACGTTATGAGACACCATGTAGCTTGTGGAAACTGACCCCAGGTGTTCTGCAAGAGCTCTAAGTGTCCTTAGCCACTGAGCTGTCTCTCCACCTTAACCCCTCTACCTCACTTAAAAATTTGTTCCAATTGTTTATGAGATTAAATGTGAAATGTAAAATCATATTCAAAGCAGGGCAGAGGTGGGAGCATGATGCTCCACTTCAGCCTGAATGACTACCAGCAGTGAACCATTCTTGGAGAATGGAGTATCATTTCCTTCAGTAGTGTAGCCTCAGAAAAGTTGTCCTTGTTGTGATGATATTGTGTTCCCCCAAATTTTGTGCACCCTAATAAACTTGTCTGGGGTCAGAGAACAGAACAGCCACTAGATATAGAGGCCAGAAAATGGTGGCACACATGCCTTTAATCCTATCACTTGGGAGGCAGAGATCCATTCGGTTCTCTGTGAGTTTAAAGCCATACTGGAAACAACCAGGCATGATGACTCACACCTTTAATCCCAGAAAGTGATGGCAGAAAGCAGAAAGGTATATAAGGCATGAGGACCAGGAACTAGAGCTGGTTAAGTTTTAGGCTTTTGAGAAGCAATTCAGCTGAGATCAATTTGGATATGAGGACACAGAGGATATCCATCTGAGGAAGCTGGAGCAGCTGAGGAACTGGAAAGGTGAGGTGGCTGTGGCTTGTTCTGCTTCTCTGATCTTCCAGCTTTAACCCAATACCTGGCTCCAGGTTTGTTTTTATTAAGATTCTTTTATAAGATTCTTTAAAGATTCATGCAACACCTTGTGCCACTAAGTTGCCTCTCACCCACTCTGGGGAAAATGACTCTTATCAAATGCTGCAACCACACAGAAATGAGACCTGAATGGAAAAGAACTTATTGAGAAGGGTTCCAGTTGGAGAAGGAGGGGGATGTGGTAGGAAAGAGAAGAACGAGCAGTTAAAATGGCTGAGATACCTTAGATAAATGTATGAAACTGCCAAACTACAAGCAAGAATGTTTTAGATCATCAAGCCTGTTGGGACAGACCCTCCAACGGCCCTGATGGTTCACATCCCCAGCTGTTCACACCATGTACAAACCTAACCCTATCTTTGTGAGTGTGATCTGACGCACTAACAACAGCATGTGGCACGGTGCACAGATTTCTAATGTAATTAAAGCCTTAAATAAGTTCATTTAGAGTTGTTATTATCAAAAGAAATTTCCTGTTTGGGCCTGACTTAAGTGAGCACCTTCAAAGGAGGGACTGATAGAGGGGGGTGGGGCAGGGTCCAAGGTAGCTATGCAGGGAAATGCACTTGCCATTAAGCTTGCCAACCTGAATTCAAGCCTAGGGACCCACGTGGTAGAAGGAGAGGTCCTGTGACTTCTGCCTGTGCCATGGCATATGTACACACACACACACACACACACACACACACACACACACACACAAATATTATTTTGAATTTTAAATCAATACCCAAGGATTCAGTAGGTAGAAGTTTTTTAAAAAAACGAAATAATCAGCTGGTCATAGTGGTACACATCTTCATTCCCAGCACTTGGGAGGCAGAGACAGGCTATTCTCTGTGAGTTCAAGATTATTCTGGTCTACTTAGAGAGTTCCAGAAAAGCTAGGGCTAAAAAGAAAGACCCTGTCTCAAAAAGACAATTAATAGATAGATAAATAGATAGATAGATAGATAGATAGATAGATAGATACATAAAAATAACTCTCACACATTGCTGGTGGTCACCTAAAATAGCACCACCCAAAATGGTGCTAATGCACTTATCAACATAAATGCAAATGCATATTCTCTGATCCTTAGATCCAGCTTCAGGGTATTTGACAAACAAAAATGTGTACGCACATCAGGTCAATATTCACTCTTCTACATTCATATTTGGCTATGTTTGACAGTCATTATCTATAGGCAATCCACATATTCATTAATTACTGCATGCATAAATAAATTTCATTCATATACTGTTAAGATACCATTCAAAAAAACAGATAGTTGTTACATGTGAAGAAGCACAGATCTTTGAATAAAAGAACTCAAATGCAACTAGATTCAGTCATATGATCTATTTACACAAAATTCAAAACAGTCAAAACTAGTATAGAGTTAAAGGCTCCAAACCCTGGTGACTTTGGGGTAATACAGAAGCCTTCAAAAGGAGCTTTTCAGGATGCTTTAACTGTTCCAGTTTGTGGTCTTGTAGCTATACAAGAGAGTCTCATTTTGAAAATTCATAGAGGAATGCACTTAAGATGTTTGTACTTCCCTGTATGCATGTTAAGCTTTAATAACGCTTCATAAAAGCAATAACAGAAATAGATCCATCAGGAAGTTGCATGTGGAAAGAGGACTGAAGGAGTGGAATTGGTTCAGTACAGTTTGGGCACCAAGACAGACAAGCAGATCAACAGGCCAGAACAGAGTCCATTACCAGAAGCTCCCTTACAGGGTCACTTGACTTCTGTAATAGACCACGACTTGGAGATTGACCAACGAAATGGGAGAAATTAGGTAGCAGAGTCACTATGTGCAATAGGTAGTAGTCAAAGAGTCCAGAGAAGAAGAGCAGATGGGCTCAAAGCAGAAGTGAAGAAAGGGCATTGCTGAAAGGGTTTTGAGACTATCTTTTCGGAAAGTCTGTCAGTCTCAAAAGCAGAAGACATTCATAGGTACAGGACCACAGAGCACACTCTATTCTCTGAGGAAAGGTCACCTTTATGACAATGCGTCACCATGCTCAAAGAATATGTGAAACCAATGGGATCAACTTGATTGCCTTGTAAAGCAGTAGGGCTAAGCTCTCAGATGTGAATTAAGGTCTTATCCCACTCCTGTTCTGGCTGCCTTTTGCTGAAGGATGAATTGTTTCCAATTTTATTGCTTAAAATAAGAGTGACTTTGTTCTTTCAGACAGTGCTGTAGATAGGAAATAGATGCTAAGCATTTTCTCCTCCATGTGGTGTCCAGAAGTGTAACAGTGCTAGTCAGTTTGTGGATGGATTTGCATAGAGAAACTACGACACACACTTATTTGTCTAGTGTCTATGATGACCAAATATGAGTGGATTTAGATCATGTATTGGGTTGGTGTTTTTGTCAACTTGACACAAACTAGTCATCTAGGAAAAGAGAACCTCAGTTGAGAAAATGTTCCCAGCAGATTAGCCTATGGGCAAGTTCTATGGGACATTTTTTTGATTAATTAATGGTGTGGGAGGTTCCAGCCTACTGCAGGTAGTGCAACGCTCAGTAGGTGGTCCTCTGATATATAAGAAACCATGCTGAATAAATCTTGGGGAACAAGCCAGGAAGCAGCATTCCTCCATAGTTTCTGCTTCATTTCCTGCCCCTAGGTTCTCACCTTAAGCTCCTACCCTGCCTTCCCTAGGTGACAGACTGTAATCTATAACCAAATAAACTCTTCCCTTCCAAAATTGGTTTTGCCTATGTTTTATCACCACAATAGAAACCAGACCAGAACATATTGTTAATCAGAGTGTCTACCTAGAGATTCTCTGGAATGTTGGTTTTAGAGTAGCTAGACTCTTTCACAGCAGTCCACCATCTCCAGTGTGGATTTCAAAAACATTTCAGGAGGTTCAGTTAAAAACTGCAATACTGTGACAGGCAGAGGTGGCGCATCTTTAATCCCAGCACTTGGGAGGCAGAGCCATGTGGATCTCTGTGAGTTTGAGGCCAGCCTGGACTACCAAGTGAGCTCCAGGAAAGGTGCAAAGCTACATAGAGAAACCCTGTCTCAAAAAACAAAAACAAAAAAAAAACTGCAATACTCCCTGCTGTGGGATGTTCTGTATGTCAAATGTGTTGCTCCGGTTGGTTAAAATAAATAAAGTGCTGATTGGCCAGTAGCCAGGCAGGAAGGATAGGGTAGGTGGGACAAGTAGGAGGAGAACTGTGGGAAGTGGAAGGCTGGGTAGAGAGATAGAGCCAGGCGCCGCCATGACAAGAAAGATGTAAGGTACTGGTAAGCCATGAGCCATGTAGCAAAGTACAGATTAATAGAAGTAGATTAATAAGAGTAAGAGCTAGACAATGGTAGGCCTGAGCTAATGGCCAAGCAGTTTAAATAACATGAATGCTGTGTGTTTATTTTACAAATGGGATGTTGGACTAACAGGGCTTGGTGGGGGCTGGAGAGAAGGTCTCCAACTACAACTCTGTATGGCCCAGCATAGGAAATACCAGAACATCACTATTATCAGTTCTGTTAGTCAAGCAAGTCAACTGGGCAAGCCTAGAATCAAGGAGAAGGGTGAATCGGGTTATTGTTCACAAAGACTAGCTGGGGAGGACGAAAGTGATGGTACCCATCGTGGAGATGTTGTCATTCCTGACTTGTGACAGCAAGGCGTCCTTCATGCTTTATCATTGACATGCATAGCACACGAAGAGTTATAGGATGTACAAAGAACAAATGTGTCATTATAACTTTCATATAGATGAATATCAATAACCGGGACTGAGTTTCTACTATATAGCAACAAATGCCAGGGACGGTTGATAGCTGAGGAGGAGATGCCCTGTCCCTCTCCTTCTGAGCACAGGAGGATGACTTCAACAAAACCGAAAAGACAAAAATATACAGATATATGCATGCATGAGTGTCAACATACACACACACAC